>NW_017733161.1:19647-53861 GCF_001890085.2 Hipposideros armiger | reverse complement strand
GCCACTCGGCCGGCCCAGAGCTCAAACTCTTGAGCGAGCTCTTAACCAACTGAGCCACTCGGCCGGCCCAAAAGTTTGCGATTTTAATAAAATCCAATATATTAAGTTTTTTCTTTTATGAATCATGCCTTTGATATAATTTCTAGAAACTCTTCACTTAGCCCTACATCCTAAAAATTATCCTATGGTTTTTTTCCTAAAATTTTGAGCTCTACGATGTGCATTTAAGAATAATTTTTGTAGGGCCGGCCGAGTGGCATGTTGGTTAAGAGTTGGCTTAGGATGCCAGCTCTAAGCAGCAGGGCCCCGGTTCGGATTCCACATGAGGGCCAGCGATGCTGCGCCCTCTACAGCTAAGTAGGTGAACAACAGCTCAACCTGGAACTGGGCTGCCATGAGTCCCCGGCACCAGTGTAGGCTGCAGTGGAGCTGGCCGGCAGCTGGCATGCGCTTTTGTGAGCTGGCGTGAGTGGCTGTCCAATGGCCAGCAGGCAACTGCCTCACCTGGGAAGAGCCCAATGATGACACCAACATGGGCCAGTGAAGCAACGTCCTCCACAGCTAGACTGAACAACAAAAGAACAGTAACTTTTCTGTTTCCCTCTCCCAATTCCCCAATAAAAATCTTTAAAAAAAATAAAATAAAGAATAACTTTTGTTTAAGGTGTAAGGTTTAGGTTGTGGTTTATTTTTCTTCCTATGGATAGCCACTTTTTCTAGTACCATTGGCGACAGTCTCTAGGTATTTACGAGGTCAGATAATTAAGTTCACGAACTCATCCGAGAACTAGTGCTACATACCTCATTGCTGAATATCACTACGGTCAACTTCAAAGTTCTCCCCTTGGGAAGCTATGCACCGATGCCAGTGCTTAGTTCACCCTTCGAAGCAATTTCAGAACTCTTTCTGGAATGGCCATAAGAGCTGTCATCATTATTACCCTTGATGTCCTGAATGTCATAAAAATGTCTCCCTTTCAATATTTCCTTTATGTTAGGGTACAGAAAGAAGTCATTGAGGGCTAGATCAGGTGAGTAGGGAAGGTGTTCCAATACAGTTATTTGTTTACTGGCTAAAAACTCCCTCACAGACAGTGCTGTGTGAGCTGGTGCATTATCGTGATGCAAGAGCCATGAATTGTTGGCGAAAAGTTCAGGTAGTCTAACTTTTTCACACAGCCTTTTCAGCACTTCCAAATAGTAAACTTGGTTAACTGTTTGTTTAGTTCGTACAAATTTATAATGAATAATCCCACTAATATCAAAAAAGGTTAGCAACATCATTGCAACAAGTTCGTGAACTTAATCGTTCGACCTCATATGTAAGTATGTATGTATGTATGTATGTATGTATGTATCTATCTATCTATCTATCTATCTATTTATCTACCTACCTTCTTATCTACCTATCGATTTATCTATCTATACCACACAAACACACACACAATTTTAGAATCAGGTAGCATGATTCCCCCTGCTTAACTTTTCCTATTCTAATTCCTTTGCCTTTCCACATAAATTTTAGAAGAAGCTTGTCTTTATCAACAAAACATCCAGCTGAGATTCTGACAGGAATTGTGTGAAGCCTACATATCAGTTAGAGGTGAGTTGACATTTGGTATGCTGTCTTCCAATCCATGGCTCTCTATTGATTTGCATCTTCTTTGATCACTTTCATTTGTGGTTTCTAATTTTCAGCACATAGGTCCTGTCCATGTTTTGTTAGATACACCTCTAAGTATTTCCCCCTTTTTGGAGCAATTGTAAATTGCTTTAAATTTAAATTAATGTAACATTTTAATTCCAGTTTTCACGTGTTCGTTGCTACTACATAGAAATGTGAATCTTGAGAAGTGGTGAAATCTCTGAGAACGTTCAGTGTTCTCTCGCCCACGAGTTCACGTCCTGATGAGAATCCTGATGGAGACTTGCTGCTCAGCCCCCAGGGCCGCCACTCCCGCCTCCTCGAGCCTGTTTCTTTGGTTGCTCCTTTGGTTCTATGAACTTCATCCACAGCCATCAAATACATTGTCTTTCCACCAAAATAAACCGGATCATGCTTATGGTTTCTACAAACCAGGTAAGTCAACTTATTCACTCCTGTGTGCACAGTTCTTCTGAGGGTGGTGATGAGGCTTAGAGAGAGGCCCCTGATGATTCTGTCAAAACAATTAAAAAGTACGATTAACTACTGGAAAGATAGCTTTGTTTAATCCAAAATGGGATATTTTTTGGGGGGAGGGGGAATACAATGGGACTATTAAAAAGGTAAAGAGACTCTAAAATAAAAAATAGCATATAAGTATATATAAATCTCCATGAGACGCAAGGTAAACAAACAAGGGCAAACACAAGAGTTGTCGGGCAACATGAAATCTGTGAAACAAAAACGTGGAATCAGAAAGGCAGGTCAGCTCAGTGCCATGGCTTCCTGGGAGCGAATTCAAGAGAGGCCTCCATCCAGCTGACTAACCTCCGTAGGTGGTAAACTCTCTCACGTGCTAGCAGAATGGGAGTGAGTCACTGCTACGACCTTCATCCCTAGCTCTGCTTTGGGAAACATCACAGTAACTGAGCTCTGAAGACTATGAGGGCATCTGCTCCAAAGGTGAGTCCCACTGAAACCGTCCCTTTTAAGATTCTCATCTGTAAAAAAAAAAAAAAAAAGGTTCTCATTTGTGCTTGAACACCCTGATGGATGGAGACCCCACTACCACCTAAAACTCTCATTCTGACTTTGGAGATGTTCCTGGGACCCACTTTGTCACGGTGATCTATTATTTCCTCTCCCTTCCACCTTACTGTAGCTCATGTGTTGATATAGAACAGGCCTGATATCAGCTTCTTTCATCTATTCTCATACTAGAAAACTGACAGAATGCCTTCTCTTTCCCAAAATATGTCTTTATAATGTGCCTTTGGGTCCCTGTTAACATCCTCGATACTCTCATGCAGGTGAACACCTCAGTTTTTCCCAAACCAGCTTTGTATCAATCTCACTATGTAACTTGTTCAAAGAACATAGAAGTTCAGGCTCCACCCAAGACCCACAGAATAGGGATCTGAGGTTGAGCTCAGGGCCTCTGTGTACCAAGCTGAGCAGACCCGCTGCCACACTGGGCACCCCCACCCACACCCTCAGCTGACTGTAGTGTGATACTTTGTTGTTCCTCACCAGTGTCTATCAGCCCCTCTATTGTACAGAATGCATTTATTTTAATGTAGCATCAGACCAAACGCTCTTCTGTGGCAGCGTCAGCTCATGTGTACTCAAAGTCTGTTTCATCATCTGAAATTTTGCACAACTGCTGCTCAGCCTATTAAGCCCACAAGTTTGGATTTGAGAAAACATTAGTATTTCTGAGCAGGGTGGTTAAACGAAGTTGACTGGGTGGAATTGCATGACTGCCATTCTTTATTTGACTTTCCACATCCTCTCCCCTTCTTCATCCTGCCCTGTGTCCTGGGAAACTGACTGCTGCAGAGAGCATAGCCCATGTCCCCTTTCCCTCTTGCTTCTGGCTGGCTTCGGACAATGGGTGGCACCTCCTGGGGATCAGAGTGTGAGAAGAGAGATAACTTAAGGCAATTATTACCCCTCCACCCCTTCCCCACAGTGCTGAGGTTTGGTAACAGCTGCCTTCCTCTTCCCACGGCCACAGCTGATAGTGGGAAGCCCTTCTCGGGAGGCTGCAGCTTTACTGGGTTCTGGTAACAGCTCCCTCCCTGGCCCTTCACCTAAGGGAGCTCCCAGCTCCCTGCTCTTCCCAGTCCCGGCAAGTTCTCTTACTCCTGCCAACACGCTGTTGAACAGGCCCTTCACCAAACTCTCTTCCATTATCCTTTTTGTTAGGTCCTGGCTCGTTAATAAAGACCTGAGAGACAGAGATTTCGCTCCGAAGGCTTTATTGGGCCAGGCCTGGCATCCATCTCACACTGCAAGAGGAGAACTGCCCTGGGCCTTGGCCGGTGAGAGTTTATAGATACTTTACCTATTTCCGGGACCTTAAGCAGAAGCAGGTTTACAGAAGCAAGAATAAACCATTATTGCAAACAGGTTTACAGAAGCGAGAATAAACCATTATTGAAAACAGTGTTACAGAAGCCATTACTGCAAAACATGCAGTTATTATTGGCACCTGACCACATCCATTGCAGGTGTTGCTTGGCCGGAGCATGACTCCTTCCTGGAAACAGGTTTTGAGCAGAAACTTTTTGTAATGGGGACAGGAAGCCCCTAGTCTCGTCCCAGGGACAAAGGGGGTCCTGAATAGTTTCCTGGAAACTTATTCATCTAATTTGGTTCTTGCAACAGTATCCCTGAGGACAGGTTCTTACATTTTGAGTGTGCTGTTGCCTGCTCAGATCTAGACGGATACATGTGCTCCAAGGGACGGGTGATTGAGAGAAATTTGTGCCAAAGTAGTAGCACACTCTTTCCCTAGGCTGAGTCCAAATTTTTGTTTCTTGTAAAACATGTGGAGACATGAGAACAGATGTGTTGTAGCCACAGCGATGGAAGGAGGATGAAGGCAGGTACAATCTGCCTGTGAGGTTTGGAATCCAGACAGAGCCCCTGGGCAGATGGCTCTGGGTCATCTTGGTTATCAAAAAAGAAAACATGACCCATGATCAGAGATGGCAGCTGGAGGAGAGTGATATCAGTTCTCTCCCAAGACACCATGTCATAACCTGTATAAAGTGAATTTAAAAACAAACAAAAATAAACAAAGAGACTGGGGCTAAGGGCAAGAGGAAGACCTGTTACAGTGTAGCCATGACGTGCCAGCCTGGGACTTTATTTTCGGCTGTTTTGTTAGATTCCATATATAAGTAAAATCATATGGTATTTGTATTTCTCTGTCTAACTTATTTCACAGAACATAATACCCTTTAGGTCCATTCATGTTGTCACAGAAGGCAAGATACACACACACACACACACACACACACACACACACACACACACACACACCTTCTTCATCCATTCATCCACTGATGGACATTTAGTTTGCTTCCATATCTTAAGTATTACTTATAATGCTGCAGTGAACATAGGAGTGCATATAACTTTCCAATTTAGTGTTTTTGTATTCTTTGGGTAAATACCCAGAATTGGAATTGCTGAATCATGGCAGCTCTATTTTTAATTTCAGGAAACTTCATACTGTTTTCCATAATGGCTGCACCAATTACACTTCCACCAATAGTGTACCAGGGTTCCCTTTTCTCCATATCTGTTCGTTGATTTATTGATAATGGCCATTCTGACAGGTGTGAGGTGATAGCTCATTGTGGTTTTTATTTGCATTTCTCTGATAATTCGTGACATTGAGCATCTTTTCATATGTCTATTGGCCATCAGTATGTCCTCTTTGGTGTAATGTCTGTTCAGGTCCTCTGCCCGTTTTTAAATTGGATTAAGTTTTATTTTTTTATGTTAAGTTGTATGAATTTCTTATATATTTTGGACACTAACCCCCTATCTGATGTATCATTTCTGGATATTTCCTCCCATTCAGTAGGTTGTCTTTTCGTTTTGTTGATGGTTTAGTAGGTTTACCTTAAGACAAAGAATAGGATCAGGAAACAATTAGGGGAAGGGAAAATGCTGGCACTAGACAGTCACCTTCCTGGAGGTCAGCTCTGCAGGAGCAGACCTTCCCCCGATTAATATAAATGCTGGCTGTGTGGACACCCAGTATCCCAGGCTGGAATACAGCCCCTGATCTTCCCATCTGTGTCTGAGCAGCTTCTCGACTTACCCCACCCAGTCACACATCTCTTCGTGACCATCTACACACACCTGCCTGCCTACACATTCATTTTTCCTGAGTACCTTGTTTGTTGACATTTTATAAGAAATGTGAAAAGAAGGACAACATTTGTAAGGGTTACCCTGATGACAACAGGATTTGATTTCCAGAAACTCTGGTTCCCAAAGAGGGTCTTTCAGGGAAATTTGCAACCTTGCTGCCTAGCAACTCATGGAGAAGCAGAGGACATTTGGGCTGAGACCAGCTTGTGAGGCCCTGAGGTAACCACAGATGCTGGTGCTCCCTTGTGACACAGGTAACTTTGGATCTGGGGGCTCATGGGAACTGGGCACAGTGATTAGCCCAGTCTCCAGCCTCCCTGCCTCTGTCTCCTCCCTGCAGTTTCTCAGTATCCTGGCTGCCACGCTTCTAGTTCCCAGGGGTCATCTCTCCCACCTTTAACCTCTCGTGCTGGGTGACAAATGGCCACGAGACCAGCCAGTGGCCTCTCTCCCAGTTTATTTGTCATCCTGGCTCCCTCCCAGGATTTGTCACCTGTCTGAATCACCATCCCTGGTCCCAGCAGTAACAAGGAGAGATGCTAAGGCCAATAAACCATGTGGGATGAGACCAAACAGACTGGGGAACCCCATATTTACCCCTTCACGCCCAGTATCTCCTCGCACATTCCAGTTACAAGGATTAGAGCTGCAGGAGCAGTAGGCCAGCCATGATCCCCACAGTGATCAGGATGTGCTGGGACGCAGATCTGAGAAGAGAATGGCAAAAACCTGACCCGGCCACAGGCACCCAGAACAGCACCTGTTACACTGGCTCTGAGAAGGGGCTTCCAGCCCTTGTCTCCCTTCCTACCTTATCTCAGGACGAGGGGCTTGGGCAGCTTTTACGCTGCCTGTGGCATGTGTATCTCTGCTCCAGGAGGCTCCACCATAGCTGCCCACCTGTGGAGAGTCCTGCCTCCTGCAGACCTGGTGTCCACAATCCTTGTGTCCCAGGTCTGGGGCTCTTCATCTTGCAACAGTTCAGAGTGATCTCTGCTGGGTAAAATGCTGGGCTGTTTCCCATCAGGCCTTGGGTGACAGGTCACATATGCTGATAGTGATATTTGAGAGGGTCAGAGGAGTCAGAAGGGATTTTGGAAGGTGTTTCTTTTTTTTTTCTTTTTTTTTTTAAAGATTTTTATTAGGGAATTGGGGAAAGGGGAACAGACAAGTTGCTGTCCTTTTGTTTTTCTGTCTAGTTGTGGAGGACGTTTCCTCACTGGCCCAAATTGGCACCATCATTGCTCTCTTCCCAGGCGAGGCAGATCAGTTGCCGGCTTTTGGACGGCTGCTCACTGAGGCTGCTGGCCGCTCACGCTGGCTGCTGGCTACACGCGGTAGCCCATGACAACCCACTGCCACAGGGGCTGCAGCCTACGCCGTCGCCGGTGACTCACGGCAGCCCAGCTCCAGGATGAGCTGTTGTTCAGCATCTTAGCTGTGGAGGGCAGTGTCACTGGCCCTCATATGTGGGTTCCGAACCGGGGCCCTCTGGTGTCCCAAGCCAGTTCTTAACCATTGTGCCACTTGGCCGGCCCAGTGAGTGTTTCTTATCACAGTCACTTCAACACAGACACATTCAACTAGAAAATGGACAGACTTGCTGGGTTTGAAGGAAGATAATGAAGAAAGTCAGCCATAGCCTACAGCCTGAGGGTGGGAAGAGGAGATTCTATTTAAAACTGGATTCTAGGATGACCTAGCTCCCATTATTTCATTCCCGTTTTTTATGTTTTAAGACACATTCTCTGCCCTTAAACCTATCCATTTGGTCTTAATTGTAGCTATCTATTTTTTCCATTTTAAAATTTCCATTGGGTTGTGTTATATGCTGAGTTGTGTTCCCCCCCCCCAAAATATGTGGTATACTTAACCCCCTATATCTCAGAGTGCGACCTTATTGGGAAATTGAATCTTTGCAGATTTTACCAGTTAAGATGGGGTCACTAGGGTGGGCCCTAATCCAATATGAGTGGTGTCCTTACAAAAAAAGGAAATTTGGACACAGAGACAGACATGCACAGAGGGAAGTTTATGTGAGGGAAAATAGCATGTGGAGATGGAGGCAGAGATTGGACTGGCAGAGGTCAGCTGAAAACCAAGGAATGCCAACAACTGCCAGCAGCCAGCAGAAGCTAGGAGGAGGCAAGGAAGGACTCTAGCCAGAATCTCTGAGGGAGCATGGCCTTCTAACACCTTAATTTCAGACCTCCAGCCTCCAGAATTGTGAGCCAATAAATTTCTGTTGTTTCAAGCCATTGAGCTTGTGGTCCTTTGTTATAGCATCCCTAGCAAATTAATACAGGTCCCTTTTTAAATCTGCTATGTCACCTTTTACAATTTCCAGTTCTCTACTCAAATTATTGTGTCTGTATTTGAACATGGAAAGCACAGTTGTTTTATTGCATGTGTCTAATATATATTTACAAATTCTGAAGTTTGAGCAGTTCTGCCTCAGTTGAAGCTTGTTGCCACCTATTCTGTTCATGTTGTCTTGGTTGGCTTTGCTTGTATGCTGGACCATTTACAAAATATTATGTGTCAACCTTTCCTGCTCCCCTGCCATCTTGGCAGCTGCTGTTGGTTGGGGACCATCCCACACCTAAGGCAGGAAGATGGTGGCTGCAAAGAAGATGAAAAATTCACTGGAGTCAATCAACCCTAGGCTCCAACTGGTTATTAAAAGTTGAAAGTATGTGCTGGGGTGCAAGCAGAATCTGAAAATGATCAGACAAGACAAAGCAAAACTGGTCATCCTTGCCAACAACTGCTCAGCTTGAGGAAATATGAAATACAGCACTACGCCACGTTGCCCAGGATGGATATCCATCACTAGAGTGGCAATAATATTGAACTGGGCACAGCATGTAGAAAATACTACAGAGCATGCACACTGGCTGTCACTGATCCAGGGGGTTCTGATATCATTAGTAGTATGCCAGAAAACACTGGTGAAAAGTAAATGATGCAAATTTTTTCTTTAATAAAGCTGGCCAGAGCTTGTTTTAAAAAAATAAAATTAATAAAAATATGAGTAGGAATTATTTGCAGCCTAAAATGATTCTATCTTTTCCAGGAGGCTTGTCCTAGTTGTTTCTTGGTGCCTATGGAGATTTCTTGCCATGTCCCAACCCAAATTTGGGGATTGAGTCATCCTGTATCATCCAGAGATGGAGAAACTATAAGTGACGGTGAGATCTTAAATGGACTATTTATTTCAGATTCACTCATGTTTCTAGGAAGCAGCATTTCAGAGTCACTGCTTAATGTGGGGATTAATGCGTGAAAGCTTGTTGGGCACCAGGCTTTCACTTCCATTTCTGCTCAGTCCCACAAGGCAGCCAAAAGCTCAGATAAAGTTCCTGCTTATCTCCTCAGTTTTGGTAAATGCCTTCAGAGCAAAAGTGGATCTGGAGCTCTGGGCTCCCTAACCTCACCCCTCCAAGAGTGGTCCTCCCCTAGACCTTGGCTGGACCTCCTCACTGTGTTTGCCTATGGAAGTTTCAAGGACATGAGCTATATTTTATCAGAATTTCTCAATTGGTCCCAGTGGGAGCCTGGGTCTCCTAAATCACCTCCTCCTCCCTAACCAGCAGGCAGGACACAAACTACTTTCTAGGCTGAGGGAGCCCAGTGTTGGGAACCCCAGTTCTGAAGGGGAGGGAAGGAGAGCATTTGATCCTAATAGAGGGGGAGCAACATCAGGGTGAGCATCAGCTCAGGGGTGGGGGTCACAGGCCCAAGAGGAAAGTGCTGGGGACAGAGGAGAGGGCAGTAAAAATCACCCTTGTACACTTGGTCTCACAGAACATTCCAGGACCAAAGTCCATTACAGAAAGTACTGCTCCTTTGTTGTCACTGACTTTTCCTTCTGTCCCAATGGCCTCCCTCTGACCTACCCAAAGCCACAGGATCCTTTAGAAGGACATAAGCAGAGCTGGGGTCAGTCTGAGCAAGCTACACACCAGAAATGTGTCTGAAATCTCACACACACCCCAGTCACCTGCCAGGACCGGAAGTCCCAGAGGAGGATTCAGGGTTCAGTCCTTTCCCCACCTTCCCTGAGTGAGGCCAACACAGGACTCTCTCCCTCCCTGAGGGGTGATGATGGAGGCAGTGGGCTGCCCTAGCACCTGGGGAAGCAGTGTCTTATTCCTGACCTCCGGGTGTTTGAGTAGCAGGTCCACACACCCTTCAGTCAGGAAGCGCCTCAAGGTCTTTGCGAAACCAATTTTTCCCCAGTTGTGCTTGGCCTGCATAGTCAACCTGCCTTTCACTTTCCAGGTCATAGGTCCCTGTTCACAGACATGAAGCCCTCACCATCCTAGGAGACTGAGTGTCCCTGAGGAAGCTCCCATTGGGGCCATCACACAGTAGGGCAACCTCTGCAAGGCTGAGGCTCTGGACCAAGAGTCAGTCAAAACTGTCCGCTGAAAAGCAATATCCACTAGGTGTTTTGTCACAAAACAGGATTCATTCAGGGGACAATAAATGTTTCAACCCAGCACATGCAGACATGGCTGCCACGTGCACACTCTGGCCTGTGTGCCAAGATGGAGGGGTGTTTATAGAAGGAAAAGAAAGTTAATGGAAAGGGAAGTTAGAACCTAGAGCTTTATTATGAACATGTAGTACTCAGATCACTTAGAATGCAAGAACTTCCATGAGCCTTAGGTCGTCCCATAGATCCTTCCACTGATTATGTTTGCTTCAAGTCCCAGTTCATCTTTATCAAAACCCAGATTGAAAATGGAACCTGAAGCAAAATGCCACACATTTTTCCAGGCTGTGAGGGGTCAGTGCATCCCCACACATGTGGTGAAGACCCTTCTCCCCTCCTCACAGGTGGGAGACCCCTGCTGGTCCTGATATCACTCACAGGCCTTGCCTCCGTGGTCTAAGCTCTACCTGTAACCCCAATGCCATGTGACTGTTCTGCTATGGTTTTCATGAAATCCTTCTCCAGTCACGTAGCCCACGGCATCACATTTTGACTCTCTCTGTCGCTCCTGAAGCACAGGACTCACCCACATGTGTGTCCAAAGGTGATAAGTGTGAAGCTGGGCTTGCTGACTCTGAAGGATCAAGGTGGTGTCTAAACCCATCAGGGAGTGAGAGCCTGGGCAGAAATGGTCCCTTGGAAAAGGCGGGACGGGCTGTCACACTCCTGCCCCCCCCTCCTCACCCCCTTGCTCTGTCCTGAGCTGGGCTCAGCTGATCCCAGCTCCCTCCTGCCTGCATCTGTGCCAAGGAGCTGCTGCCCTGGGGCCATTATTGATTTGTGTGGAAAGGAAAGGTGAGAGAAGGAGAGATGAAATCAGACAGGGCTGCGGGGGATGGAGGGGAACAGAGTGAGGTGAACGGAGGGGAGGGGTCTCCATCAGGGTCAGGGATCCCCACAGCAGCAGGAGGAAGGTTAGGAGCCACTGGAACCAGCTTCCCTCCACATCTCAGTGTCTGTGGAGAACTCTGAATCCCCATCCACTGCTATAAACACAAACCTCCACTAACTTCGATGGGCTTTTCCAGAACCCTAAGATCTAATTCTAACAAAAATGTGTCTGTATTATCAGCCCCCAGGCAGAACAACCAGAACAAACTGAAGGAGGTTGGGAGGAGGAAAAGGAAAGCCTGGGAGGCGACCTGGGAGACAGGCGCTCCTGAGGGCGGGGCTCTGCTTAGACCCGCCTCCCTGGGCTGGAGATGCTCAAGTCCAAACATGGCTGTGTAGCTGTGTCCCCAAGCCGCTTCTTTACCCACAGGGCAGTCGCGGGCACATTCTGCCTTGGAGACTTGATTCTGGGACAGTCTAAGTGAACCACCAAAGTCATCGGGCTGCCTCAGGCCCAGGTAATCCTTCTTGCTCTCCCTACTTCATAGAGTGAGCTGTTCTCCAAGGAAGAGCAATTTATTTTTGTGGATGGAAATGAGATAATAGAAAATACAGATTGGTCTTTAGAGGCCCCAGTTCCTGGCATAGAGCTCCTGAAACCCCTGTAATTTCCTAAGTGATGGGAACACTAAGAGCATGCCTTGTTCTAATATTTGTTTTTTTACTTCATTCCTGACACAGGACTCTTAAAACCTTTGTAAATTCCTAAGTGATAAAAGCCCTAAGAAGCATCTTTTGTTCTATTGAGCAGACTCTGTGTGGGCTCCTGGCTGGGACCTGATCACCAGAAAAAAGCTTGGAGTTTTCATCAGCCCCCCGTGCCTCCCTACTTCTCCAGAAAGGGGAGAGGGGCTGAAATGGAGTTATAGCTGATCACCCCTACATGAGGAGGCCTCCATAAAACCTCAATAATACTGGGTTCTGGGAGCTTCCAAGTGGGTGAACACATCCACTCCAGGAGGGTTAGCTCCCTAAGGACAGATGCTCCTGTGCTCAGGACCCTCCCAAGGCCTCACCCTGTGTATTTTCTCATCTGGCCATTCATCTGTATCCTTTATTGTAAAATTTAATAAACTGGTAAATATATGTAAATATTTCTGAGTTCTGTGAGCTGCTCTAACAAATTCATTAAACCTGAGGAAAGGGTCATTAGAACCTATGATCTATAGCTGGTTTGTCTGAAGTGATAACGTGGGCTTTGCACTGGCACCTGCGGTGTGGGACTGAGCCCTTAGCCCCTGGGATCTGACACTTCCACCAGGTAGACACTGTTAGAGTTGAGTTAAATTGTGGGCCATTCAGCTGGTGAAACAGAGAATTGCTTATTGTAGGGAAACCTCCACACATTTGGTGACTAGAAGTGTCAGAAGTGAAGTGTCTGTAGAAGTAAATGAGACACACAGGAAAGAGTGACATCACAGGGAAGAGCTGAGTTTTTCCTTTACAATGGGGCAAGGGAAGTGGGGAAAGAGAAGGAGAGCCAGGGAGGACAGAAAGGTGTGGAAAGGGGTGAAAAGAGGGGGCGACCAGGGACTCTGGGGGGAGGTAGCGATGGCTCACTCTTTTTGTCCAGCACCCACCAGGCTGTGCCCATTTGCTCCTCCCTCTCCATTATCACTCTTTTCAGTCTCCATGCTCACCAGCCCTGGGCTTAGTCAGTCATAGGGCCCCAGAGAGGAGGAGAAGGAGGGTTTGGAACCCTGTGGTCTGGCCACTCAGGATGCCTTGGAATCTGGGGTGAACACAGGGTGCTTACCCATTGGCATAGATTTTGTAAATGTATATGTTGACTAACCCTGATTGATTGGCTTTTCTACAACCTCAGAACCTAATGCAAAGTAGATATGATGCCTAAAAGTTTAGTGGGGCAAGGTCTCAAGTCACCAGGGCATAGTGAACAAATGGCTTTAGACAGCTTGATGGAAACTCAGATATATCCACCTGCATCGGCACACTGAGGTGAGGGAGGGCTCAACATGGAAAAAATGGCCTCCTCCAGCTCCTCTGTCCAGGAGAAAGCTTCCCCTCCACCCCCCATCGTAGATCCATAAACTCAGTTTTCCCCACTCCCCATGTGTTCCTGGTGCCTCTCCAGCTGCTGCCCCAGTGCTGGAGCTCACAGCCAATGATTCCACCACTGGGTAAGTCCATGCATGGTCCCTTTAAGAGAAGCACCTGGAACCCAGCCACTCTCTGTCTCACTGAGTCACTGTCTCCACTGGTTTTTACTGCCAGAAATTATGGAGACATCTCTTCCTGGAACAGGATCCTTGGGCTGGGGAAGGGCTGGAACCCCTTGCCCCTCCGGGGCGACCTCCACAACCCAGATATCCCTCCCAATATTTAATGATCACAGGTGGGTGTGGGACCAGCCCGTTCAGCATCTCTGCCCTCCTACCGGTCTCTAGTTGGCTTCTTCTGCATGTCCTTAGGTGTAGGGCTTTGGTTCAGCTAGATTTTAGGCATTTCTCAATCATGGTTGTTTTGTAGTTTAGTTGTAATTTTGATGTGGTTGTGACAGATGGTAAGCACAGCGTTTACCTACTGCTCCATCTTGACCAGAAATCTGTCCTTTGATTTAGATGATAGCTTTGCTGGGTAAAGTAGTCTTGATTGTAGATCCTTGATTTTCATCACTTTGAATATTTCTTGCCAATCCTTTCTGGCCTTCAGAGTTGCTGCTAAGAAAGCTGACAATCTTATGGGAGCTCCCTTATAAGACACAAGTTGCATTTCTCTTGCTGCTTTAGGATTCTCTCTTTGTCTCTAAATGTTGCCATCTTAATTATAATGTGTCTTTGTGTGGGCCTGGTTGAGTTCATCATGTTTGGGCTTGTATATCTATTTTCTTTGCCAGGTCAGTAAAGTTTTCAGTCATTATTTCTTCAAATAGGTTCTCAATCCCTTGCTTTCTCTCTTCTCCTGGTACCCATATGATGCAAATGTTGTTACACTTAATGTTGTCCCAAAGACCTCTTACACTATCCTCATTATTTTTTATTCTTTTTGCTGTTATAATTGGAGGTTTTCTACTGCCTTTTCTTCCAAATCACTGATTCAGTCTTCTGCTTCATCTAGTCTGCTGGTGATTCCTTCTAGTGCATTCTTCATTTCGGTCATTCTTTACTTTTGACTGGTTCCTTTTTGTGGTTTCTGTGTCTTTTTTTATACTTCCTATCTCTTTGTTGAAGTTCTCACTAAGTTCTTTGAGCATCCTTATAACCATTGTTTTGAACTCTGTATATGGTAGGCTGCTTGCCTCCATTTCATTTAGTTCTTTTTCTGGAGTTTTCTCCTGTTCCTTCATTTGGGATGTATTTCTCAATTTCCTTCTCATTTTGGCTGCCTCTTTGTGTTTGTTTATATGCATTGGGTAGATCTGCTATGTCTCTCAGTCTTGCCAGGTGGCCTTATGTAGTAGGTGTCTTGTGAGGCCCAGTGGCACAGTCTCCCTGGTAATCTGTGACAGATGCTCCAGGAGTGTCCCTTTAAGTTGTGTGTGCCTTCCTGTTATAGTTGAGACTTGACTGCTGTTGGCATGTCAGTGGGTGGTATTGACCCTCAGTCTGACTGGCTGTGGGGCCGGCCATGTTCACAACTTATGGGTTGCTGTGCTGGGGGCCTACCCTTTGAAGTGGGATTCACCAAGGCAGGTTCTGGTGCCTGTTGAGATCGCCCTTTGGGTGTGCCAGTTGTGAAGCTAATTGGGTGGTGCTGTGCTGTGTACTGAAGGCAGCCTCCAAGTATGTTGGTTCTGGGGGTTTTGGGGGGAGATCTTGTGCAGGCCCATGTCACCCACTACCTGTGACTGGCCAGGGAATACCTGGTGGGAGCTACAAAATGATCCATGGTCAGTCACTGGCTGTGCTGTACATAGAGGCTTGTGGGAGAGGCCACACTGTGAACCACAGGTGGCTGCCACCGGTCCAGGTCTGGGATAGCTCCACAAAAACCAGGACACTCTGAAGCCCGCTGCCACCTGCTGGTTCCCTTAAAGTTCAGCTGCTGATAAAACCTGAAGAGTTGGGTGTGGTGGGGTCTCAGTGAGTCACCTGGGTGGAGTGAGCAAAACTCACCAGACCAGTTCAGATTTAGATTTGGTGGAGTTCAACACAGGAAAGATGGTGCCCACCTGCTGGCTGCATGGGAGAAGGACCCCTTCCAGCCCATACCTGAAGCATCACCCCTCAGTCTGACCTCCATGTGTCTCTAATGCTCCCTGAGCCACCATCCCTCCGCTGGAATCCAAAGTGAGTGCCTGTGAATGAATTTGTATGGGCCCTTAAAGAGGAAGTCTGGGTTTCGCACAGCCTCCTATTCCACTCAGATCATTGGAATCCCCTCTGTTTTTCACTGCCAGATGTTGTGGGGGTGTCTCTTCTCACCACCAGTACTTTGGGCTGGAGAGGCTGATATGGGGATGGATTCCCTTGCCCCTCCCTGGAGAACCTCTGTGGCTACGATATCCCTCCCAATTATTATCTGCCACACAGAGGTTTGGGGCCAGCCCGTTTCATGTCTCCATCCCTCCTACCAATTTCTACTTGGTTTCTTTTTTATATTCTTAGTTATAAAAGTTTTGTTCAGTTAGACTTCAGATGGTTCTCCAGAATGATTATTCTATAATTTAGTTGTGATTTTGATGTGTTCATGGGATGAGGCAAGCACAGCTTTTATCTACTCTGCCATCTTGGATCATTATATGACATTTATTTTTATTAATGGAGGAAGGTGTATTTGTGAAGGTGGCATCTTCACCTGGCTTTAAAGAAATGAGATTACCCTCAATAATGTGGGTGGGCTTATTTTACTCAGTTAAAGACTTAAGAGTAAAAATGGAGATTTCCCAGATAAGAAGAAATTTTGCCTCAAGACTAGAACATCAATTCCTGTCTGGATTTCCAGCCAGCAAACTTATTTTAGAGAGTTCATCCTACTGTTTGGAGCCTTTGGCAGAAACCCCAATAAGAGAATCACAGTGAACCCCCTTAGGATTTCGGGGCAAAGTCCTGCCATTGACTGTGGATAATTAGTCTCCCATCTGAGCTGCTCATCACGAACCGGGTATTGTCTAATGCACCACGTCATGAAATTGGGTGCATACAGCAGCAATCTATCATCAAATTTAAGCTGTATGTATAAAATAGGGTTTATGAAGGCCCTGAAGACACCAGTAAGTTACATGAGGAACTGGCTCAGATGTCCATTGCCCAGACTCCTGTTATATTACCTAGTTTCTCCCAGCCTGGACCTATGGCTTCATGGTGCAGTTCCTTATGACTGCTGACTGAGGAAGAAAAAACTCGAGCTTGGTTTACAGATAGTTCTGCATAATATGGATTCAGTTCAAAAATGAATAACTACAGCATTACAGCTCTTTTCTGGGACATCCCTGAAGGACAGTTGTGAAGGAAAATATTCCCAGTGGGCAGAACTCTGAGTAGTGCAAGTGGTTGTTCATTTTGCTTGGAAGCAGAAATGACCAGATGTGTGACTATATATTGATTCATGGGCTGTGGCCAGTGATTTGACTGGATAGATTTCTAAGGAACATGAATGGGAAATTGTTAGCAAGGAGATCTGAAGAAGAGATATGTCATAAGAACTCACTTAATGGGCAAAAATATAAAGATATTTGTGTCCCATGTGAGTGCTCATTAGAGGGTGACCTCAGAAGGGGAGAATATTAATAAAGTGGATATGACGACTCATTCTGTGGATACCTGTCAGCAGCCTCTTGGCTTAATGGGCTCATGAACAAGGTGGCCATGGTGGCAGGGGTGAAGATTATACATGGGCTCAGCAACAAAGACTTCTGCTCACCAACCTCAACTTGGCTACATCCACTGCTGACTGCCCAATCTGCCAGCAGCAGAGACCAACATGAACCCCACATTGGCACCATTCCCTGGCATAATCAGTCAGCTACCTGGTGGTAGGTTGATTCCATTAGACTGTTTCCATCATGGAAGGAACAGGGTTTTGCTCTTACTGGAATACACGTTTTCTCTGTATATGGATTTGCCTTTGCAGCATACAATCCTTCTGCCAAAACAATGTCTATGAACTATAGAATGCCATATCTAGTGTCATGATATTCCACACAGCATTGCTCCTGATCAAGCAACTCACTTCACAGCAAATAAAGTGAAAAAGGACCCATGCTCATGGAATCCACTGGTCTTACCATGGTCTCCATTATCCCAAAACAAGTGGATTGATATAATGGTGGAATGGCCTTTTGAAGACCCAGTTACAGCACCAGCCAGGTGTCAACACCTTGCAGGTTTGGGGCAACATTTTCCAGGAGACAGTATATGCTCTGAATCAGAGTCCAATATATGGTGCTGTTTCTCTCATAATCAGGAATCACTGGTTCAGGAACCAAGGGTATGGAAATGAAAGTGGCACCACTCAATGTATAGGGATACACTAGCAAAATTTTTGCTTTCTAAACCTCATCATCTTATCGTATGCTGATTTACAGGTTCAGTTCCAAAGAGAGAAATACTTCCATTATAAAACACAGCATTGATTGTACTGAACTGGAAGTTAAGACTACCACCCTGACACTTTTGACTCCTCATGTGTCTGATTCAACACTCAAAGATAAGAGTTACTCTACTGACTAGGGTGATTGATCATGATTACCAAGAGTTAATGGGCTGCTACTAACAATGCTAAAGAGGACTATGCCTAAAATAGAGGCAGTCCCTTAGGGCATCTCTCAGTGCTCTCATGCCCGTAATTAAAGTCAATGGAAAACTACAACAATCAATTCAGGCAGGACTACTGCCAGATCTCTAGGGATAAAGATTTGGATGGATAGACAGATTAGATACATAGATATAGATATAGGTATAGATATAGATATATAAATGTAGGTGTAGGTGTAGATGTAGAAATAAATGATAGAGATAGAAGATGATAGATAGCTAGATAGATAGATATAGAGATCCCACTGGTTCTGCTTTTTTGAGTAAACTTGACTGATACACTGATACATCTGAGATTCAGTTTCACCTATGTGTCAAGTTCTGAGCTAGTATATTGGTGTTCAATGAGAAGGATAATGCCCAGGATATCAGTAAGATGGTAGACTAGGAAGCTCCACAAAAGCATTTGAAAAACCTAGTAGAGCAGTGGTTCTCAACCTGTGGGTCGCGACCCTTTTGGGAGTCAAACGACCTTTTCACAGGGGTCGCCGGGTACTTGTATGTGGGCGTATCTGCATGTGGGCCTGGAGACGGATAGAGGAGCGGTGTCTCGGTTCCTAAGACCATTGAAAATACGTGTTTTCCGATGGTCTTAGGTGACCCCTGTGAAAGGTTGAGAACCGCTATAGTAGAGACTGACAAAGGTATATATATGAGCTCTGGACACCACTCAACAGAGAAATACAATAGAACATCTATGGCCCCACGAAGAAGCTGAGATGAAGCTGTTTGGGAAATTAAGACATTGAAAACTACTGTGCATTGGGGGGCATAGACAAAAACGCGCGCACACACACAGGCTCAGGCAGCATGCATGCTCAGAAAAGACCTGAGAAAACCTGTTAAGCCTTCACTTTGGGCTGAGCTCAAGCTTTAGAGCACACCCTACTATATAGTGAAGGTCTTCCCTGCCAGCCTACAAAGACTGAGAGAGATGGTAGTTTTCATAAATACCCAATTTTCAACAAAAGATCACAAGGCATACAAAGGAACAAGAAAATATTGTCTACTCAAAGGGACAAAATAAATCTGCAGAAACCATCCCTGTAGAAACTTGGGCTTCAGTTTTACTGATCAAAGACTTTAAAACAACTTTCTTAAGTATGCTCAGAGCTAAAGGAAAACATGGACAAAGAAATAAAGGAAATCAGTAAAATGATATATAAACAGAGGAAGGTTAACAAAGAGGTAGAAATTATACATAAAAAATTCTACAGCTGTAATTATAATAAATGAACTGAAAAAAATCACTAGAGGGGTTCAACAGCAGTCTTAAAAGGCAGAAAAAGAATCAGCAAATTTGAAGACAGATCATTTGAAATGATCAACTGTGAGAAGCAAAAAGAAACAGAATGAAGAAAAGTGAAAAGAGCCTAACTTATGGGACGCCACCAAGCAAAAAAGATGCACATTTTAGAATCACTAAAGAAGACAGAGAAATTGGCAGAAAAGAAATAATTGCTGAAAACTTCCCAAATTTGAGAAAATACATGGATCTACAAATCCAAGAAGCTCCAGGAACAACAAGCAGGGTAAACTGAAAGAAACCTACACTAAGACTCATTATAATCAAACTGCAGAAAGCCAAAAACAGAGCGAATCTAAGAACGGCATGAAAAAAGCAACTTATCACATACAAGAGATTCTCAACAAGATTATCAGTGGATTTCTCAGCAGAAACCTGGCAGACCAGCAGACAGGAAATGAGAAGAAAATCATAAGATGTCACTAAAAATATATCAACTAAACACAAAGGAAGTGGGTAATGGATGAAATGAGGCACAAAGAAAGCAATAAAACATACAGAAAACAAACACCAAAATGGCGACAGTAAGTTCTTCCTTATCAATAATTACTTTACATTAAAAAGGATTAAATTTCCCAATCAAAAGCCCAGACATGGTCAGAACTGATTTTTATTTTTTTAATTAATTAAATATTCAACTCTGGCCACCGCCGCTGCTTCATCGCGCCTCTTGCGCTGCAGCTGCTGCTTGGTGCCAGCGCTCTGCCTCGCGCAGGATGTCGAATGGTCAGACTCATCGACCGGCAGCTGGTGGAAGCTGTTGGCCACGACGCAGCCAAAACTCTCCTGCATGGTGGCACCCAAGGCGGCCGCAGCTACTGAGCTCCCCAGAGCGCCCTTCATGCCGCCGCGTCCACTGCAGGCCCACACGAGCGAGTCTCAGCGAAGCCGGCGGCGAGGCCCCATCCCACCTGCGGTTGCAGCCCTCCCTGGCCTGCCAGCTCCCCATCCTCTTCTGGT
Organism: Hipposideros armiger; assembly: GCF_001890085.2. Lineage (NCBI taxonomy): Eukaryota > Metazoa > Chordata > Mammalia > Chiroptera > Hipposideridae > Hipposideros > Hipposideros armiger. The sequence goes on along the minus strand of NW_017733161.1, from coordinate 33,669 downwards.
CAGAACTGATTTAAAAGACAAAGAAACAAAACACAGGATTCAGCTATGTGCTCTTTACAAGAGACATGCACAGATCTAAGGACATGAATAGATGGAAAGTGAAAGAATGGGAAAAAATGATTCATGCAAATAGTAACCATCAGTTTTTTGTCATCTCATAGTTCTATCGGTGTATTGGGGCCCGATAGGTGTTTTCACCTGTGGTTGCAGGTAGATAGTGGTTTGGGCTAAAGTAACCTGAGAGCTCAGCTGGACTAGGTATCCTAGATAGCTTCCTCTCATATGTCTGGGCTCTCTTCATGGCCTCTCTCTTCAAAAGAGTGACCTGGAATTTTTACATGACTTAGAGTTTCAAGAGGAAGAAACCAGAAGTTGTCAGCAAAGTTAATGGCTGTGCCCTGAACTGGCACAATTTCACTTCGGCCATATTCTATTGGCCAAAGAAGAAATCAGGCCTGCTGAGATTCAGCAGGGTGGAGAGACCACATCTCTTGATGCAGGAGTGGCTGGACCACACTGAAGAAAACCAAGCGAGATGGAAGGTATTGTTACCACCATCTTTGGAAAAGACACACAATCTAAAAGATTTTACCTGCCAAGTGGAAGGGCACCACCAAGCCCTCCCCCAAGTCTAAGTCCTGTGGTTCCACACGGCAGAGGGACAATGTTTGAGGAAGGAAGTGTGGAGTCAAAGCTCTAAATAAAACCTCACATATAGCTACAATTTACTTTTTATTTTGATGATGACTGTGTGTCATTTCTACAAAAATGGGGTTTACAAAATTCTCTTATGGGATTTTTCCAGTGGTGGTGATAACATGGTTCCCTCCCCCAGTTCTGCTTTACACGTAAGTTGATCTGGGTCATGATTTTCATCATATGAAACATCATATGAAACAAGGACTTGGACATGTTCTTGTCAGTACAAAGGTAAGAGCATGCTCTTCTCCGTCACACCCCTCACCACAAGGCTATAGCTTCACTTATTTTTTTTTGTTAGTTTCAGGTGTACAGAACAACGCAATAGTTATCCTTTTCTTATCTTAAAGAAAGGAGGGATAGAAATCTCAGAAAAGAAATTAGAGGAACTTTTAAAAGTTATTGAAACCCATTGTACTTGGTTTCCAGACTTAGGGACTGTAGATTTAGATCAGTGGGATGTAGTAGGTAAAGATATTAGTGAAAAACAACATCAGGGAGATAAGTTACCAACTTTAATTTGGGAAACTTGACGACAGGTCCGGTCAGTTTTAGAACCTTTACACACTGACATGGAAGATGAGGAGGAAGATAAAGAAGAGGGTTCTTTAGAAGCTCCTACAATGATTCCTAAATCATTATACCCTTCTTTGGAGGATGGTCTACATCAATCTAGCCATTTGCCCCCACTACCAGTAACTAGAATGAAAGACTGGGGTTTAAATAAAAAACCAACAAAACTTAAACATCCAGTTCCTCCCGCTACGCAAGTGCCTCCTCCTTATACTAAGGTCCGCATTCGTCACTGTCAGCTATAGAAAGAGGAATACATCAGGCTAGGTTAGAAGGAGATTTGGACGCTTTGAACTTTCCAGTAATAGTTCGGCAGTGTATCGCACCCAATGATAAATATCCAAATGGTATGCATGTGTTAGAACATGAAGCTTTTCCTTTTAAAATTCTTAAAGAACTTAAACAGGCAGTTACTCAATTTGGTCCAACTTCTCCCTATACCATAGGATTGGTCAGAGGTATTGCTGAGGGAAATAGGATGATACCAATAGATTGGAATGCTCTAGCCAAAACTTGCCTTTCACCATCTCAATTTTTGCAATTTAAAACTTGGTGGATTGATGGTGCGAAAATTCAGGGCAGACATAATCAGGCTGGTGAAATTAATATCACTAAAGATCAGTTACTGGGTGATGGAGAATGAATAGATCCTCAGAATCAGGTCACTATGAGCCGTCAAGCACAAGACCAGCTTAAAAGAATCTGTTTGATGGCATGGGAAAAAACAGAAATGGAAGGAAAAGCTCCATCTTCCTTTCAAAATGTCATCCAAGGACCTCAGGAGCCTTATTCAGGGTTCATAGCTCATTTACAGGATACTATCAATAAACAGGTGGCCAATGCTCAAGCAGCTGATATAGTTCTACAAATCATGGCCTATGATAATGCTAATGAGGATGGTAAAAAGGCAATAGGAGCTCAAAAAGGAAAGACAGATGTGATGGGGTACCTTCGTTTATGTCAAGGGGTAGGGACTGAACAATTTAAAACCACTATGCTGGCACAAGCTATTACAGGAATGACTATGGGAAAAAATACATTTCCTGGCACTTGCTATAACTGTGGAAAGCCTGGACATAGCGGAAAGGAATGCAGAAAGAAAAAGAAAAATGTCTCAAATATGCCCAATGATTCTGTTCCTGCAGAATCTAAGTCACCTGGATTATGTCCTAGGTGCCAAAAAGGGAGACACTGGGCATCTGAATGTAGATCAGTTTTTCATAAGGATGGAACTCCACTTCAGGGAAATGGGATAAGGGGCCAGCCCCAGGCCCCAACAACAATGGGGGCATATGTAACACTAGCCGTTCCTCAGAATTACCAAGCAGTACCTCCCCTGTCACGTCCAGCGTGGCAAGGGCAAATGGGACATGAGAGGGGCGACGCAGATTAAATAAGTGCTCATGAGATGAAAGTCAGATAGGAATGAGACCAAGGGACACAGCCTGTAGGACTGAGCCCTGAATGGGGTCCTCGTATGGCTTTTATTGAGAAAAAAAATCAAAGAATGAGAAACTGGATTACTCAAAGATCCGTGTGCTACATGACTTAAGGCTGTTTTCCATTAACCAGCTCCCATTGTATTCCAACATGTACTATGCCTCCATACAGCCTGCACAACCCCCAGGACAGCGTTATCGCGTCCTATACAATTAAGGGAGACGACCGATATCATTCCATCGGGACTCAGCATTAGAAGACACTCCCTAGAGGAAGCTTTACCTATATCATTCCACTGGGTCTCAGCATTCCGAGACACTCCCTCAAGATCTCATTAGGTCAGGGATTAGTGCGGGGGCGGGGGGGGGGCAGTCGGGGAGATAGCTGTAAGGCAACATCTCCCCCTTTCTGCTTTTGTACGAGAAACACGGACTTTGCAGTTTCTTCATCTATGGCCCGCCGGAGGGCTTGTTGTTCACATCGGAGGACTAGATAAAACAGAAATAGAATCATTAATAGAAGTGCAAAAGCACCAGCAAAACCTCCACTGAGGTTTTTCACCCATGTGAGTGGGTTCAGAGTAGATAATCCTTCCGCAGCTGCGGAAAGGGCATCCTCTCCCGGGAGGAGCTGGAGATTAGCAGATGACATCTGACCCACTTCTTGTTGCAACTGCAGAATATCTATGGGCACATGTCCCAAAAGATGAGCTCGTACCTCAGACCATGGGGTATGTGTCTGGTTGTAAGTAAAAGGAGTTACACATAAGTGGAAATATTCCAATCACACTTTAAAGTGATCATAGTCCAGAGACTATCCAATTGATCTCCAAGAGAAACAACATTTGTTTCTAAATCAGCCAAACGTATGCTGATCTCTTGATCAATTCTCAATTGTTGATTCCAAGTTTTACTTGCGTTTTCATGCCATTGTTGTACAAATTGAGTAGTCTGCACCATCTGGTGAAGAGCCACTCCAGAGACAGCAGCAACAGTGGTTATAGCTATTACACCCATTATTGCTGCTATCAAAAGGCCAGTAAACCTTTTAGTTCTATGTATGATCTTATGAAGAATTTGTAAAATAATGTGAACAGTTGGGGAACCTTCCCATACCCTCGAGGCTTGAACGGGAAGCCATAGTCCACGACTTCACCTGAGTATCATAACCTGGTCGTGGGAAGTCCAGGAATAGAGGAATTAAGACAGGTATATAAATGATATTGAGGGCATTCAACCAGTTTTGCAGTTTGATTAATAGTAAATTTTCCTGTTAAGAAAACAAAAGGATTTTTAAGGCAAACATGTAGATATCTATTTTCTGTTTTTTCAAACCAGAAAGTGAAATTTTATTGGTAATTTTTAGTAAGATTTCCTTTCCATATTTTATTAGGTCCAAACCTTGAAGTTATTTTCCATAAAGTCCTTTGAAGAGGACCTCGAATGGTTCTAATCATCCTTAGTTGTGATGGGGCTAGAGCCCTATTCTTCAAAAAAATAGAAATGTTAAATGGAGATTCAATGTTTCTAGGAAAACTGTATTCAGCTATCTGTTCCCTTAATTGTTGAGGTTCTGAACATTTTTTATGGGAACAGGCATGACTGGCAGTCCCAACAGGACCCCAATCTACTGTAGTTTCATAAGTATTGTTAATTATTACTCTATCAATACTTTCATGACATTCCTCCCAATGAATTCGAGCTTGATTTTTGTTCCAGCGATTAAAGGACAAGTAGGGATTGGAGGAGGGAAGCTATGGGTGCTAATATGCTGAGTAACAAATCCTTTTCCTGTTATCATAAACAATTCCTTAAAAGTATCATTCTCCTTTCCACTGGGAATAGCCCAGGCTTGATCCAAAAGAGAAAGACACGGAGGAACAGAGCCAGTGCAAATAGGGGTATGTAAATAACCTAGAGAGGAATGGCCAGATAAAGTAAAATTTTGCCCTTCCTCCTCTGGAAACTCCGGCCCTCTAGGATCTTCAGGTCCAGGGAACCAGGAACTATCATTAAGATAAATCAGAGGAGGATCATTATTCCAAGTTACAGGAGTTAGCAAAGGAGGATTGGGTATGTAAGCCCAATAAGTAAAATTATTGGTGGCAATACCGATTGGAAAACAACTTACAATAGCCAGAACGGCCATCATAGATAATAGCATGTTGGCTTCTGATTTTGGAAGTTTTTTCTTCTGACAGCTGTATGTTCAGCTACTTGAGTCAGCTTTTTCAATTGACCCCAAGTGGGTAGGGGAACACTCCTTGCTCGTGGAGTAACTACATGAAAAGCTGAAGGAGCTGTTGGCCTTGTGTGGGCTGGTTGAAGTGAGAGGGATTTGGACACAGTTAAGGTAAGTTAGTCTTTAGCATAGAAAAGGTCAAGCTGTACCTTGGAGCATAAGAATTATAATGGTCAACTGCCCGAACTGGTGAACAAGTGTCCAAAGACAAATGCCCAGTCGCCTATGCCTTACCACAAATTACGGAATCGCAGATTGGAGCCCACTCAAGTTTCGTGACTAATTTATAATCAATCACTCACACATTCACACTCTTTCACACAAAGGTTGTTAGGTTAATGCCCGTTTACCCCGGTTAAATTCCTCGGGACTTTCCTTACCTCTTACCAGGTAGATTGCCGCTGCCCGTCGCGAGCCCTGCGCCTTGAAACCCTTGATGCAGACTCAAAGTCTTCCTTCCCTCTTTGTGCCCCACATTGGGCGCGAGATGTCACGTCCTGTGTGGCAAGGGCAGTGGGAAACGAGAGGGGCAACGCAGAGTTAAAAAGCACAAGAGACAGAGATAAGGCTAAAGCGGGACCAGGGGGCATCAGCCTCGTGGACTGAGCCCCTAATCCAGTAGTCGCATGGCTTTTATTGAGAAAATTTCAAGGAAGTGAAACTGGATTACTCAAAGACCCATGTGTCACATGCCTTAAGGCTGTTTTCCATTGACCAGCTCCCATTGTGTTCCAACATGTACTGTGCCTTCATACAGCCTGCACAACCCCCAGGTCAGCGTTACTCTACCGCCTCCTTCCAAATAAGGGAGATGACCGATATCATTCCACCGGGTCTAGGTCGTTCCAAGACACTCCCTAGAGCAGCAGTTCTCAACCTGTGGGTCACGACCCCTTTGGGGGTCGAACGACCCTTTCACAGGGGTCGCCTAAGACCATTGGAAAACAAAAAGATATTTACATTTCGATTCATAACAGTAGAAAAATTGCAGTTATAGAGTAGCAACGAAAATAATTTTATAGTTGGGGGTCACCACAACATGAGGAACTGTATTAAGGGGTCACGGCATTAGGAAGGTTGAGAACCGCTGCCCTAGAGGAAGCTTTACCCATATCATTCCACCGGGTCTCGGTCGTTCCGAGACATGTCCTCAGGACCTTGTGGGTCAGGGGTAGTGCGGGGGGGCGGTCGTGGATGTAGCTGTAAGGCAACAATAATTGTGTAATAAGATGTCCTGAAAATCACTTAACTATAGTATCAAGGTTAAAGAAAAAAATATTTAAAATATTTATAGATACTATAATTTGTTTTAAAAAAAGAATATAAAAAGAGTAAATTGTGACATCAAAAATGAAAGAGGGGGATGAAAAGGGTAGAGATTTTGCATGCAATAGAAGTTCAGTTGTTATCAGTTTCAAATGAATTGTTTTACCCATAAGATGTTTTCTGTGAGCCTCATGGTAACCACAAAGCAAAAACCTAGAGTAGATGTGCAAAAGATAAAGAAAACAGAGCATAGCACCATGGAAAATCACCAATTTACAAAGATAGGCAGAAACAGTGGGCAAAACAAAAATGGATAAAAGAAAAAAAACAGGAAGCAATTAATAAGAAGGCATTAATAAGTCTTTGCATATCAATAATTCCCTAAATATAATGAATTGAATTCATCAATTAAAAGGCACAGACTGACTAGATGTATAAAAAACAAGACCCGCTGCATGCTACCTATAAGAGGCTCACTTCAAATTTAAGGAGACACAAGGGATCAAATTGAAGGGATAGAAAAAAATAGACCACACAGGTGGAAACCAAAAGAACACACACACACACACACACACACACACACACACACAATCACTTATATCAGACAAAATAAACTTTAAGCAAAAAATGGTAACAAGAGACAAAGGAGGTCATTATATAATGATATGGTCAAGTCATTGAGAAGATATAACAATTGTGAATATATAACACCCAACATTGTATCACCTAAATATATTAGGCAAATACTAACAGACCTGAAGGGGAAAATAGACATTAATACAATAATAATAGGAACTTCAATACCCACTTTCAGCAATGGATAGATCATCCAGACAGAATACCAACAAGAAAAATTTGGAATTGAACCATTAGATCACATGTACCTAATAGAACATTGCATCCAACAGCAGCAGAATACATGGTCTTCTCAAGTGCACACAGAACATACCCCAAGATAAATTGTATGATATTCCATAAAACAAGTTTTAGGAAATTTAAGGAGATTGAAATCTTACCAAGTACCTTTTCCAACCACAGTGGTATGAAACTAGAAATCAACAATAAGAAGAAACCCAGAAAAACCTTAACAACACACTTTTGAACAACCAATTGTTCAAAGAAGAAATCAAAGGGGGAATAAAAAAAAACTCAAAAGAAGTTAAAATGGAGACAAAGATTCCAAAACCTATGGGGTGCTACAAAAGCAGTTCTGATGGGGAGGTTCACAGTGATAAATTCAGAAGTTAAGAAAATAGATCTCAAATAGACTACCTAAGTTTCCACCTCAAGAAGTACTAACTATACCCAAAGTTAGAAGAAAGGAAGAAAAATCACAAAGATCAGAGGAGAAATAAATGAAATACAGACCACAAAAACACTAGAAAATAATCAATGAAACCAAGAGCTATTTTTTGAAAAGATAAACAAAATCGACAAAACTTTAGCTAGAATAAATAAGAAAAAAGAGAGAAGACTCAAATAAATAAAATCAGAAATAAAAGAAAAGACAGTACAACTGGTACTAGAGAAATACATAGGAGCATAAGAGACTACTGTGAACAATTTTATGCCAACAAACTCAATAACCTGGGATAAATTCTCAAAAATGTAAACCCATCACAACTGAATAAAAAATAAATAGAAAATCTGACCAGACCAATAATGAGTAAGTAGATCGAATCAGTAAATAAAAACCTCCCAAAAGAAAAAAGCCAGGATGAGATGGCTTTACTGGTGAATTATACCAAACATTTAAGAATAATTAATGCCAATCCTTCTTAAACTATTCCAAAACACTGAAGAAGGGGGAAAAATTCCAAACTCACTTTACAAGGCTAGTATTACCTGATACCAAAGCCAGATATCGACACTATAAAAAAGAAACACTGGAGGGCCGGCTGAGTGGCATGTTGGTTAAGAGCTGACTTGGAAATAATACATAGGAAATAATCACACAAAAACAAAAGCATTTATTAACTTTGGGGAGAACCAAAGGTTGTAAAGGAAATAAGAACTAGTGATGTTTATGTGTGAGAGCATTAGCAATGGAAAAGAAAATGCAGAATGACTGAGCTAAACCTAATTACTATATAAATATATTGGGGAAATAAAGTAATGGAAAGGGTGAAAGAGAACAATGATTATTAACTATTGCCATCAGCTGCTATACAATGCAGCAGGCAATGACTGCCCCTGAGAAGTCAGGCTGCAGTACTAAGGCCTGGTATGTAGAGATATGGAAGGAAAAGACAAAGGTATCAGCTAAAAAATATTGAAAATGGTTGCCTCTAGAAAGGTCTAAGTTGAGACGAGGCAGAGAGGACTATAATAGATTGCATGATAAATCTTGTACAAACATTTGACTCTTTACAGGTAGTTATGACTTTGATGAAAACAAAAACAAAAAAATTGAATGAGTATGAAAGCTTATGCTTAATGACAACTGGGTACAAGTGACACTTGCGGGATGACTGACATGCAGGAATACTGGGATGACAGCATGCACGCACAAATGCGTGAGTGACACCGATGCTGAATAAAAGCATGAATAAATATGTCAGTATCCACATATCTGAATAAACAGAAGCACCGATGAGTTCGCTGTCCCATTTCCCTGACTGTTTGCCCTGTGAACCAGCAGGGAGGGAACAGGACCTGACTGGGGCCCTCACCCTTTTCTTGCTACCACACAGGTTCTGCTGCAGGAAGGGCTCCCATCCTCTGCCCCCAGTTGTGGGAGGCGCCCCTAGTGCTCTCTGCCACCAGCACCTCACCTGGTGGGGCTAAGGCTGTCCTGACCAAGGAGAGCACCGCCTGTGTGTGCGCCCCAAGACCAGAAGTCAGGAAGGACTGAGCATCAGGTGGGGATATCCGCCTCCCCAGCTGCCTCGCACAAGTCAGTCTGAGCTGACGGAGGCGATGCTGATGCTGACTCATCCACATTCTGTGTTCATTTATTCTCTCACCTCAGCCCACAGGTCACCAGCAGTCACATCTCCCCAGACGGAGACTGACTCCTATTGTTTATACTCAGGAACCCCCAAGCACTGTCCCCCTCCTGATGCCACACTTCAGCTCTGCTTCATTCTGTGAGGGTTACACCTGTTCAGAGCACATTCTCCCTGATAGGGCGGCCCCTGAACATTGGCGCAGATGTCCCCTTCCACCTTCTCCCAGCCCTTCATGTTGTGCTATGAGTCACTGGGCACTGGGGCAGGTGTTGGAGGGGGAATTTCTTAGTGCTGTGTCAGGTATTCAGATTTACCTCTCCTTCTTCCCAGAACCTCACCGTCTATCCCCTCCCAGACACAGGAAATAAAGCACAGAGCAAGCATGTATATTTAAAGAGCATTTAAACATGAATAATTTTAAAATTATACAGCTATAATAGACATAAAGTAATACATATAACAATGTGATGGGGGAGAAGGGGACCTCAGGGCACCAGAAATCTGGTATTAGACTCCTCAGGAGGCGCCATAACAAAGAAACTTAGAGACAAAGCTCATTGATAAAAATAAAAATAAAACCACTATACATGTAATATAATATCTATAAAATAACAAAACTAATGATAATAACTGATGTGGCAGAGCTGCAAACACCTCATATGTATTAACACTTTAAATCCTGCAAGCACAACTGGACATAAATGCTGTTATTTTCCCCATTTAGGAGGAGGAAACTGAGGCACCAAGAGGGAAAGTGCTGGTGAGCCCAGGGCAGGAGTTCAACTCAGGCCTCCTGGCTGCAGACTCTGCTCTCAGGTGATCAGGGGACCCAGGGCTGACAACAGGCACTGAGATCCCAGCTGCCTGCTGTCGTTATGGTCTGTTGGCGCCTCTGCCATTGACCCAGGTCCTGTAGGCTAACGAGCTCTGGGGACAGAGAAACAGTAAACGTTCAGGCGGTGACAGAGTGTTGTTTATTATTCCCTCAGGGATCCTCCTTCAGTTGCTCCAAACTCAGACCTGCCTTTCTCTGAAGGAAGATAACACCCCATATTTCTCCCTCACCCCACTTTCCCAGCCCGTGCTGGTCTCTCCTCAGGACTCCATCATCATTGTCACCTGACCCTGCTTCCACCACCCACCGTGCAAGGGGGTGGCTCTCACTCCCCTCACAGCTCCTCTTACACGGGCTGGTTGCCCCCATGTTTGTCTGTGCGGAGGGAGACGGGAGGGACCCTATGTGACAGGCAGAGCCCGCCCCCCACCCACGGCCCAGGTTTCTCCCCTGGGTTCTCTGCAGCCAGTGGTGTCTCCTTCTTGCACCAAAGGACACAGAGTGATGGTGACAACAAGAGCAGCAGCGACACCCAGAATAGTTGGCCAGTGACTCTGATGACCAGGGCCTTTCCTGAGAAAAGGCCTGATTTTAACCTGGGCACCCCAGACCACAGGCCTGCCCTCCTCAACTCCACCCAAGCCCCTGGCGTTACCAGGGTCAGAACCCCCTCCAGAGTCACCCCAGGTTCTCCAGAGGGACAGGGAGGCACTGTGGTTCCCGCTGTGCTCCCCGTAGCACGTGAACCTCTGCTCCTCTCCTTGGGGAACCCTTATGGTCACCCAGGTCTGGTAGGTCCCATCCCATCAGGCAGGACACCCGCAGATTGCTGAGTGTCCTGGCTCAGGGGTTCCTCATCGTGAAGCCAGGTCAGTGAGATGTTCTGGGAGAGACGCCGGAAGCCCAGCACATCAGGGTGACCATGACCTCCAAGGCCTGCCTATGGGTCATGTTCACATCTAGGGGAACTGGGGAGGAAAATGCAGAGCCAGTGAGGGTCGGGGCCAAGCCCTGCTTCCTCTAAATGAGAACAGGTTGCTCCTCCCACCTCCCAGCAATGGCTGACCCCTCAGTGACCCAGGACTTCTTCAGTCTGCTCTGCACCCTGAGACCCAGTTCTGTTAGACTGTCAGCAGGAGGGACTAAGATTGAGGCCTCACTCTCTTACGTGTTGATGCTGAGAAGGGGGATGTGAGGGGTGGGCTCCTGGGCCGGGGGGCTGGAAGGAACTCTCCGTGGCAGGCGGGCTGTGAACCAGAGAGGTCAGTCCCCAGTTTGAGGGCTTCCTTTCCTGCCTGACACCCACCTTTCCCGGTTCAGTGTTCTGTTGGAGGGCCCACTGCCTCCCTGGATTAACACTGGGACAGTTCAGTACCCTTCCCACCTACCTGTCTTTATCCAGGGGCTTTAACTCGACAGGCCAATCACAATACAACACGTCATGGGACATACATGCATATCAGAGTCAGGGAGGTCTCCTCATGCTGGGAAGGAGGGAGGGAGAAAGGGAAGCTCTAGGGGTCTGCGGGAGGAAGGCCCTGCCCCAGGTCATACCTGTTCTCTCCTTGAAGCCCATCCAGGACTCCAGATACCTCCACTCTTCCACAAAGTTCGCCCTGCACACGGGCCAGGAATCCTTGCTGGGAGAGCCATCTGTGTCCCGGGACTTCCTGGTTTCCAAACTGATGTCTGAGCTGAGGCCTGGGGCACTGTCCACGCACAGGACTTCGAGTGACAGGAGAGGAGAAGCTCACGTGACAACAGAAATGCCTGAAGCCCTGGTGCTGTGTCTTCCTGGATCTCACAGCCCAGGGTCTCCTGGAGGGAATGCGAGCCTGCCCCACCCAGCAGTGACCTCCAGTCCCTGTGTCCCTGTGCCTTCCCCGCCCAGGAGAGGAACTTCAGCCACAGGGGCCCCTCCCTGTTCTCCTCCGTGTCTGCCGGTGCTGGCTGAGTCAGGGTCACCTCTGTGCTGAAATCCACAGACCCCCATTCCTCACCCCCCCACACACCAGCCAAATCCAGTGGAGACACAGACCCTGCTCTGCCCCAAACTTTCCTGGAAAAGCCTCACATCACTCTTGCCCTCTCCCCACTCTCACCTCCTTTCTGGACCTGCAGGGCCATGATTTCTGCAGAGTCATTCTGAAGTCCTCCCCTTTCTCTGTCAGTCCTTGGTCTCTGTGTCGCTTGTCTCAACTCCCAGGATGCTTCTGCCCACCGCCCCCGGGGCTCTGCCCTGCCTTTCTCACTGTCATAGTGCAGGAAGGGCTGGCCATCCAAGGGTCCCCCAGACCAAACTTTGGATTGCACAGATGCATCCTGGGACAGCACCATGAGGCTACAGTGAAGACTGGGATCCTGGGCAAGGAGGAAACCACAGAAAAACTGCTTCCTGGAAATCCCTGCACATCAGGTTTTAACAGAAAAGTTCTGATGTCTGGGCTTCTCTAAGTCTTGAAGAAATTGCATGTGTACAAGGGACAAGAACGAGGATTTCCAAAGCAGGAAAGTAGGAAACAACAGGGGAGTTGAGGAATGGAAGAAGTGTGGCGGCGGGGGTTGGTATGGAAAGAAGCAAACAGGTAGGACAGGTGCTAGGACACAGGCTACCTAAGGTTACAGGAAGGAGGTCAAGGGGAGAGGCTGGCCTGCAGGGGGCAGGGGAGAAGCAAATCTCAGGTGGGGTGGGGTCTTGCCAGAGGGGAGGGAGTGGCAGTGTCAGGCCAGGATCAGAGGGACCCATGGTCAGAGCTGCTGGGGTGCAAAAGTGGGAAGGTGAAAGGGACAGCGAGGGGCTGCTGCCTGTGGTGATGGCTCATCATGGACAAGGTGGGGACAGGGGACAGTGTGGCAGTGAGGCAGAGGCCATGAGGGGCTGGGTTGCGGCCCTAAGAGAATTTAGGGTGGACCAATACCCCTGAGGAGGTGAAGGTGTGGGCCTGGGCCAGAGTGGAAGAGGCATGGTGAGGCCCCATGGAGAGGCAGGTGGACCTCCCAGTGTCCCCTGGGAGAGGCAAGTGGCAGGGTTCTCAAGGAGTCAGTGAGGTGTGCCGCAGGGTAGTTTACAGTTAGAAGGAAGGGGTGGCAAGAGAAAATAGGACTTAAATGTCCAAGCTCACACCTTGGGGAAGGATTGACATGGTGGGAGGGGTTCAGGGTGTGTGGGGGGACGTCATACGTCCATAGAGGTTAGGTTTAGACATCCAGCCCAGGAGGCGAGGTGCTGGGAGAAGGCCTGCCTGTTGCAGGGAGGTCAGAGCTGTCCGAGTGGCATAAACAAGGATTTAGATCCATGGTGTAGGGTATGAGAGCCCACGGGGTCCAGGAACCAATGCAGTGGGGGAGGGGGGAGGCCAAAGAGTGGTTGGACCTACTTTGCAGGTCTGCGAGGGGTGGTGAGGTGGGAAGAACAAGAGGCAACAGGGCCTGGGATTGGGGGGCAGGGGCTGGATGAACCTGGTGCAGGGGTGACCCTGGGAGAACGAGGGTTAGGAGAGGAAGGGTGCTCTGGATGAGGGTGGGTGAGGGTGGGGTGGCGACTGCAAGGGTCCCACGGGAGGGGGATGTGAGCTGTGAGGACTTGGTGAGGACCCCAGGGCAGGCAGCTGCACTGGAGGGAGGTGGGGGATGGGGAGCCAGGACTGGGGACAGGGCTGGGCACAGGGGCTGTGCACTGTTGCCAAAGCCCAAATACGGTCAGCACCAGGCCTGTCTTTGGTGAGGGTGTGAGGGGGTTGGTGACGGAGGGGAGGCCCACTGGGCAAAAAGCACCCCCAGAAAATGTGGGTTAGTGAAATCTGGGGTAGGTAGGAGCCATGCAGGGGAAGGCTCCTTGCATGCCAAGGCCCATGAGAGGAGGAGGAGGGACTTACGGTGGAGAGGAGGAGGGGAGGACACAGTAGCAATGGTCAGAGGACTGTAGAGAGGAGGGGACAGCAGGGGGCAGGGAGGGCAGAGGACCCAGGGGGCCCATGAGATGGCAGGGGAGGAGGCAGGAGAGAGTCTGGTGAAGGG
>NW_017733161.1:12210-19222 GCF_001890085.2 Hipposideros armiger | reverse complement strand
GCCGACTCGAATGCTCCTGCGCACTGATCTTTTGAAGTCATAAGGAAGTGTCTTGGAATTCTGAGACCCGAGGGAATGATCTCGGTAAAACTTCCCTATCCGGTGGTCTCGGAACGCTGAGGCCATCGGGGGATCATACGTTTGTGTGAAAGCACAACTCTGCTTGATCACAATGAGCTTCGGTGAAGCAGCTGCCGGTCTAATCGAATCAATTAACTGGGTATAGATATTCAAATTGACTTCTTTGTGACAGTTGTAAATAAAAGTTATTCGCCCGCCAGTATCAGGGTTCGCTCTCTCGGTCTGCAGAAATGAGACCCCTGGCCCGCAGAAACTCTACTTTTGACTCTTGTTATTTCTTAACTTTTCGCCACCCCTCCTCGAGCCCCCCAGCCCTTGTCACGCGGGACGTGATACACACACACACACACACACACACACACACACACACACACACACACGGTGGGAAGTGTTGCCTGAACTTCAGACTCCAGGGACCCTTGAATGCCACTCACAGGAGGAACCCAGGAGGCAGCCAGGGGCCCAGAGAAAACGGAAAGACTGAGTCATCCCAACAGGAAGAGCAAAGCAAGAGAGCAGAAAATGGGGGTGGGGTGCGGGAATTGTGAGAAAAGAAAAGAGATAGGAAAAGCAGAGTTGAGGTGTGATGGCAACAGGCAGTTCCAGTCCCTGCCCCCACCGCCCACCCCTCTGTAACCGGAGGCCAAAGGAGTCCGGGGCTCCTGCTGCCTGCGCTGCTCAGCCAATAGATCAACACAGGAGTTGGGTCATAGAATAAACATTTATTATCAGAGCGCCGGTGGTCTGAGAAGGCGGCGGGTTAACACTTCCAAAAACTGCCTTAACATTCTCAGACCCCTTCGGGTGTTCAAGGGAAAATCAGGGCACTCTCCCAGAGGCTGCATGACGTCCCGGCGGTCTGCTCTCCTTTCATGATGCCCCCCTCTGTCATCACATCTCTTGTGGCACCAGCGGTCCGGGGAACGGTGGGGGAGTAACCTGGGAAAATCCTAAGGGATAAGAGTTTATAATTAGCAAGCATTTACAAGGTGATCTCCTAGGATAAGCAGTGGGAACTGACAGGGCATCCCTGAGGCACTAAGCTTAGTTACGGGGGTGTGAAGCCCACCTGGATGGGGGCAGGGCATCCCAGAGGCATTCTGAGTACCGGGGGCCCAGCTGGGTCCTGCTTCATCACCACAGACTTTGTCACCAGAGCCACACATTGTCACCAGTCAACCGAAACCCACCCGGAAATGCCCCACCGCCCCTGCTACGCCAAAGACCCCGAGGAGCCCCACTTACCACCTGCGGAGCCCAGGACGGCTAAAAGGGCAGCACAGGCCAGGAACAGCAGGACACGGCACAGCCCCATGGTCGCAACTTTGCCAACCTCCCGGAAGCAGCGGTAGACTCCCCTGAGCAGCTAGCTGGGAAGCGCCAGGAGAAAATTCATAAAGCGTCTGGCCCCGCCCGCTCACCCTCCCCTGTGAACAAACACCTGCCAATCACAAGCAGAGGGAGGGCCTTGATGGTTACCGCGGAAAGTCCCCAGAGCACTGGGCCAACCGGAGACAAACCCCGAGCACCGGAAACCCCTGCCTGCTGGGCCCCTTCAGCTCCCCTAAAAGCACAAAGTCTAGAAAAGACTGATTTAGGATCCCAGGTGGCTGAGGCCTTGGTGAGTGCAGCCCAATGCAGCCTGGACAGACTCTGAGCAGCCGTGTTAGGGCCCCAACCTCAGAGGCACCCAGACCACTGCCGCCCTCCCCACAAAGCACACGCTCCACCCAGGAGCAGCGCGGCTGTCACCCGGCTCTGGGGGACGCCCATCCGCCGCCTTTCCTGCTTCTTCCTTCCAGGCCCTGTTCCTTTGCACGTCCCCTCCCTCAATACGCCCAGTGCGCTGGCCACCTCACCAGTGACCAGGTTTGCAGGCCTGTTGGCAGAGTTCAGCCACTGCTGCCTCTCAAAAGCACCGTCAGCGGTTGAATCAGAGTCCAAACTCTTAGATGCTGCAGCCTTTGTAACCTCCTGCTGCTCCCACTGACTCCAACATCCAGCCAACCTCGGGATTATGCTACACACCACGGTACACTTTAAAGGGGGGGAATTAGGTGATATACGAACCGCATCTCAGTAATAATGTTGATAATAACAATAGTGATATCCCAGACACCTGCTTCTATTCACAGCTGTGCTTCATCCCCAACACACATCTCCTGCTCTCTGGACATGTCACCCGTGGTCCCCAATCTCGGCTCCTTATAGAACCAGCTGGAGAGTTCTTCCATAGGCCCAGGCCACAGCCAAAGCCATCGAATCAGTGCCCTTGGGTTGGACCAAGGCCTTCTGCCTTTTAAAGCTCCTTGGGGTGACTCCCCTGTGCAGGCGAGTTTTAGAACCGCTGATCAGCCCATGGTTTGAACCTCCCTGCTGGTACCCAGGTGCCCTGACTTGAACCCATCTTACCATCTTATCCTCCCCCCATCAGACACTGAGCCACTCCAGGATCAGCAGCTGTGTTCATCTCTCTGTCTCACTTAAAATGCTTTCTTACAGTGGAACTCTGCCCATCATTACTAACCATTTCACTAGGACCCCTATCCTACACATTTCTGTGGATGAAAATGTCACGTATCACAACGTTTTAACAATTCCTTAGATTTCACATCCATTTGTATTGATTAATGATGATGTGACCACCATAATTTATTTAGCATGTCAGGGATGGGGTCCTGTTGTGACTGAACTTAGAACGGGTTCACCTCTTGGTGAGTCATGACTAAGTACACCAAAGGTAGTTAGCCCACAAAGCAAGGTTTACTTGCAGCGAATAAGGAGCTCACGGGGAATAATTTCCAAAGCCGTTGTTACTGGAGAGCAGGACCTCCTCGACGCAGTGTCCAGGTTCTTGGCGTCTTGAGCAAAGAATTGAACGAGATACCTAGGTAAAGTAGTGGAAGAAATAGAAGCTCAAAGGCCCAAAGGGCCAAAGGCATCATTATTAGGAGAACATGTACACTCCAAAGTGTTTGGAGCAGGCTGAGCAAAAGCAAGGCTCAAAGGGCCCAAGGGGCCGCAGGTCACAGGAGCCCCAGGGGTTTTATCTTCGTTCTCTGGGGTAGGCTGTTCCTCTCCAGGCATGGGACCACTTGATTGACACCTGTGATAGATAAGGGGCCATTACCTCACTCTTAGACTGAGTATGTCCCTTCCCAGAGTTCAGACAGTTATAATGATATTAATGAACTTCTGGACATATGTATGATGTTATAATGATGGTATAATGAGGCTAGGGTGAGATGCAGGGCATTGTAGCCTCTACTGCGTGGGGCCAGTCTAATTTATTGTCTTTTAGTGTCCTCACAACAGTTAATGGTTAGGGCCAATAAGGAGAAATTCGGGAGGTCTCCAGGTAGTGCTCCCCATAAATTGTGTTGGACATGCAGGAATGCAGAGACCCAACTCCCTGTCTCTAACTGCCTGCCTTGTTTTCCCCTTGAGAGACGTGATCCTCATAAAATCTCTATGGGAAGTTGAGGGACAGGAGGTCTTTTCTTCTGTATCTGCTTCCTGCTGGGCAGGGGCATAGAGCTGTCCCTGCCTATTTGGGGGATTCACAGAACTCTCACCCTCAGATGATCTCAGATGACAGTAAGGGGTCTCAAGATCCACCTAAGAAACCATGTTAGCTTCTTTGGTTCAGACTGGTAATCTTGCTGGGGTAGCATCTGTATTCCTAAGGCTCCTGAATAAGGAAAAATAGATTTTAATTAATAAATTTAAAAGTGTTGGCTTAAAGAGCAGAGCTTAAAGCTATTGATGCGAGGTGGCTATGGGATGGAAAATCCGTTCGCTCCGTGGAGCCTGTGACCACTTAACTGGTTATTCAGGTGACATTAATTGTCTAGGAGCTGGGCCCAGAACGGTTTGGAAAAAACATTAGGCTTCAATGATTACAATTAGCAAGTATAAATCACAAATTTTAGGATAATTGTCTAAAGCAGGGGGTAGGAGATTCCTATGATTCAGATTTAAAATAACTGATTTACAAAACAATCAAGCAGAAGCCCAAAACCTGGGGGAAAAAAACTTCAAGGAAAAGGAAATTTAAAACAAAGATTTTCAGTGGAGAGGGGGGAGGGGCACTTGCTTGGCCTGTATCACCGTGGCTCTCCAAACTGAGGAGCCTCTGTGTTTTTGTCCTATCAAATCCATGCACATGCATGATGGGAATTTTGTCACACACGCACAGTATGCAAAGCTCGGTGTTGGGCTGCCCCAGGTGCCCTAGCAGCTGATTCACAAAATGGCGTCCAAACTCCTCCCAGAGGCCATGATTTTATTGGACTGTCGGAAAAGTCATGACGTGTCTTTTTTCATGTTTTTCATTGCAAAAATGCTTCATGACTTTTCCGACAACCCAAAACTATTGTGGACGGAAAAGGGGCCACATACTAAACCTGACAAGCTCAGGAGACTGAAAAATAACCACATAAGATAGTCTAAACATAAATCCCTAACTAAAAGTCATATCCTTGGCCTGTAGCTTCCTTAACAAAGGTCAATCTTTACCTTAAGTGAGCCTGTCTGTCATCTTTTTGCATCTAAGATAACATACCAATGCAATATCAGAGTAATCTCTTTTTCCAGATCCCTCAGAGGCACAACCCACCACACCAGAGCAAACTACAAAATCCCTCATTGTTATCTTGTTCCCCAAATACTATGTCTATGTGCTGTAAAATGCTATTAACTATCCTATATCCACCAATGTAAAAGAATTATGTGTCTTCCCATTTTACTTTTTATCCAATCCCAGAGATTTCCCCACTTTGCTTTCTCTCACCCCTTAATCTACAACCAATGGATTTCACGTAACCTTCCTCCTTTGATTCTAATGTATAAAATAAGTTGCAAAACAGACATTTTCTGGAGAATTTTCTCAATCTGTTGAGACTTTGCTTCCTTGCAGTTGTTGACAGTTTGGATCAAATAAACTCTTATAAGTTTTCTCTTAGGCTGGATGTTTTTCATCAACACTATCATAATGAGCTCTCCCTAACCTCAAGTTTATCAAGGCTTCCCTAACTACTGCAAGTCTGTTCTCTCTTTGATTCCTTAGTGGTTTCTGCAGGTGGTTATCTGGGGACCCAATCATTTCCTGGAAAACAGGCTAACAGAGCAGTTAAACAGAACATTTAGTAACAAAGGAGCGTCAGCTTCACAACTCAGAACCCTCTTAACCCTATTCCTCTTACACTGTCCCCCTCTCAGAGAGATTTTTTCCATTGCTAAAGGTCACAAGGGAGTGAGGGTGTAGAGAGAGAGATGGAACCCAGCTCTCCTGACAGCTGGTCCCAGGCCCTTAGTATAACATCAGGCAGTCAGGAATTCCCTGGTAGACTGAGCAAAGATAAAACACTGGCCATTTCTTACACTAGCCATTTTTTTTTAAAGTTATGAGATAACTCCCCCTTATTGGAACAGACACATCCATCATCCCCAGGGCAACAAAGCCATTTTGAAGGACATTACAAAAGCCTTTCCCAAGGTTAAGCAACAGAGCAAATCTGATAAACACCTTAATAACAGGCACCAACATTCCAGCATTCCCCCTCCCATGCAGAAAGAAAAATATAAAACTCCAGCCTTTTACCTTAGCTAGTGGGCATCCCAGTTCTGAGTACCCCCTCTGGCTCGGGAGCTGTAACCTTTCTCTTGCTTTAATAAACTATCCTTTTCTTGCAACTCGTTGCCTTTCCCTGGTCCGTGCATCCATTCTTCAGCTTCACAAGACTACGACCCTGGCACAAAGAAATAGCCTACATCACTTTCCTCTATGACATCAGCCCTCCTTCTAGGGCTTCCTAGTTGTGGCAGCTCCAGCAAACTGTCTCATTCAGTCATTCCCAGTCCCAAAAGACTTGTAATACATTAATAATAATAATATACTAGGTTTGTTGCAAGCCATTTAAAGGTGGTTGCAGTAAGAGATTAAGCCAATCCTACACTTTCTGTGGGTGGAGGAGGCCCTGATGGTCTAGGGCTCAGGATTTGGAGTGTCCCCCAAGATCTAGGCCATCTGCCCCACCCCCACCAAGCCTCCCAGGTCGTCTTCTGTACAAAGTGTCTCCCTCCAATCCACCCTAATTCCAGTCCCCTCTTCTCTGCCCCCAAAAATGATTTGTCTCCTCTACTCCTGCCCTTGAACACTGGCTTCACCAGTATAGCCACGCCCCCCTATCTCCCCACCCCCAGACCTCAGGAGCCACTGCTAGGTCAGGAAAGACACTGACAAGATCCAGTGGGAGGCTGATACAATCCAAGGTGGGGCTTCACTGGAGCCCAGTCAGAATTTTCAGAGGATAGATGATCACCAGTCTCCTGACTCTGGCCTAAAGGAAATAAAAGTTGTTCAATGACCTCAAAGCAGAAGGAAGGCACTTAGGGGCAGCTGGGATCAGAGGGTGCTGCATGTTGGTTTCAGGTTCCCAAACTGCGGGCGGTTGCACCTGCCCTTTGGGGAAACGCAGACCCACCTGGGTCATGAAAATGTGATTCCCTGAGTCTGGAGGGGGACCTGGAGTCCGACTCATTTTAAACAGCACCTGGGTTGGCTCTGAGGCCCCTGAGCAGGGACATGCTCCTTCCAGCTCCCTCCCCATAGGCCACCCCTGGATTCTAAGATCCCAAAACACTTCCTATAGCCTCTCATCACCCGGGAATGGGGGCTCCTGCGGGGGACTGTACCGATTGAGTCCGGCCTCACCTGCCTGGATGAAAAGCCACCACTAAGGATCCATGTTGTTGTAGAAGGAGAAACACGGATTTTGCAGTTTCTTCATCTATGGCCCGCCGGAGGGTTTGTTGGCCACACCGGAGGACTAAACAAAACAGAAACAAGATAATGATTAGAAATGCAAAGGCACCAGCAAAACCTCCACTGAGGTTTTTTATCCAATTGAGTGGATTTAGAGTAGATAAT
>NW_017733161.1:7813-8765 GCF_001890085.2 Hipposideros armiger | reverse complement strand
CTTTTTACAATCCTCATTAGCATTGTCATAAGCTATGATTTGCAGAATGATATCAGCTGCTTGAGCATTGGACACCTGTTTCTTAATAGTATCCTGTAAACGAGCTATGAATTCTGAATAAGACTCCTGAGGTCCTTGAAATATATTTTGAAAGGAAGTTGGAACTTTTCCTTCCATTTCTATTTTTTCCCAAGCCATCAAACAAATTCTTTTGAGCTGATCTTGTGCCTGATGGTTCATCATAATCTGATTTTCAGTATTTATCCACTGTCCATCACCTACTAATTCATCTTTAGTAATATCTATCTCACCAGCTTGATTTTGTCTGCTTTGAATTTCTGCACCATCAATCCACCAAGATTTAAATTGCAGAAATTTAGCTGGAGAAAGACAGGCTTTAGCCAAAGCATTCCAGTCTATTGGAATCATTCTGTTTCCATCAGCAATACCTCGGATTAATCACATGGTATAGGGAGAAGTCGGACCAAATTGAGTAACTGCCTGTTTGAGTTCCTTAAGGATTTTAAAAGGAAAAGGTTAGTGTTCTAATACCTGCAAACCATTGGGATATTCATCATTGGGTGCAATACGCTCCCGAATTATGACTGGAAAATTTAAAGCATCCAAATCTCCTTCTAACCTTGCCTGTTGAATTCCTTTTTCTATAGCTGACAATGATGAATGTGGACCTCGGGCATAAGGTGGAGGTGCCGATACAACAGAAGAAGCTGTTTGTTTTAGTTTTGATGGTTTTTTGGATAACCCCCAATCCTTCATTCTAGTTATTGGAGGATGAGGCAAACGATCAGGTGTTAACAGATCATCTTTTAAAGAAGGATATAATGCTTTTGGAATTATTGTAGGTGCTTCTACAGACTCCTCTTCTCTCTCCTCATCCTCTGATAATTCAATGAGACTTTTGCAATCCTGATTTTTATCTTCCTCTTCATCT
>NW_017733161.1:0-7681 GCF_001890085.2 Hipposideros armiger | reverse complement strand
TCTGGAAACCAAGTACAATGGGTCTCAATAACCTTTAAAAGTTCCTCTAATTTCTTCTCTGAGACTTTTACCCCTCCCTTCTTAGAAAGCTGCTTAAGGAGGCAAATATACAGTCTATATCAACTCTCAGAATTTCCCATATTCGTTTTTAGAAGAGAAAATAGAATTTTCACTCAATTATTCACTCAGATGCTCGTCTGACCGCGTCCCTCGCGGGACTAAGTCTGTCTTGGCTAAGGCGCTTCGGTATAAACCCCCGAACTGGTGAACGAGTCAGTCGCCGTTATGCCTTATGACAGATTACGGAACTGCAGATTGGAGCCCATTCAAGTTTCGCGACTAAAAGTCTTGAAACTATAATCAATCATTCACACATTCACACTCTTTCACACAAAGTTTGTTAGGTTATTCTCTGGATGCCCCGGTACAATTCCTCAGGACTTTTCCCTACTTCTCACCAAGTAGAGTGCCGGCCCGTCCTGGGGTCTGCGCTGTGAAATTCACCAAGATTCAAAGTCTTCCTTCCCTTCTTCGAGATGCCCCAAGGTTGGGCGCCAGATGTCACGTCCTGCGTGGCAAGGGCAAATGGGACTCGAGAGGGGTGATGCAGATTGAATAAGAACAAGAGACAAAGGTCAGATAAGAGCGAGACCAAGGGACTCAGCCTGGAAGACTGAGCCCTAAATCGGGTCAACGCATGGTTTTTATTGAAAATTTTCAAGGAAGTAAAACTGCTGTAAGTCAATAACCATGTGTTATTGTGTGCCTTAAGGCTGCTTTCCAACAACCAATCCCCATTGTATTCCAACAAATGCTATGCCTTCATACATCACTACACAGCCCCAGGACACTTTGTTACTGTGTCCTCCAAGGGGAGATAACTGATATCATTCCATCAGGTCCCAGTCATACCAAGACACCCCCCGAGAGAGCTTTACCGATATCATTCCACTGGGCCTCGGTCATACCGAGACACTCTCTCAAGACTAATAGGGTCGGGGCTAATGCAGAGGGGGTGGTCTTGGAATCGGCTGTAAGGCAACATGCTTCAACCTATGGCAATCCTTTTTCTAGTGTCCTTGCTCCTTGCAGTAGTTGCAAAAGGTTGGGGATTTCTGGTTTCGCACAGGGCCTCTCGTTTGCCACCACTGAAAGTCAGATGTCTTGGCGATCTTGCTTTTAGGTGGCTTGTCTAGGGTACTGGTAAGTTCATTAGCTAAATTTACCAATTCTAGGGTAAGGTATAGTTCCCCATCCCATCCTGGATCTCTTAATCAGGATGGAAAGGTTTTTATTTCGCCCGTTGACAAACAAGGAATTAAAAGGAACACATGTGGAGTCAATATCTGAAGGAAGACCAGAATTTTCTTTAAGAACCACCTGAAACCTGTTGTAGTAGTCATGAATAGATTCATTAGACTTTTGTGAGCCAGTGTGAATTTTGTTCCAATCGATACACCTTGGAAAAGCCTTGGGGATTGCTCAATGAAGCTTTTGAGCAAGTTCCCTGGCTTCCTCCCAATAATTGGAGGTTTGCTTTTCTAAATCCCTTTCAGGGTGTTCCCATTTGGCAATCATCATCCAATGTCGAGCTTGGCCTTCACCAACCAACATATGGATCAGCTGTTACAAATCAGAAAACCCAGGCTGATAAGCTTGAATAGTAATATCAAATTCCATAGCAAACTTATTAGAATCCTCGGTTACTATAAGGAATACCTTTACAATGGCTCATAACTCAGCTTTTGTCCAGGGAATGTAGAAAACATGGGGTTTATTAGGATCTCCAGAGGGTTTAATCTTAAACGGAAAGCACTGATAGGTTCTAAGGAAGAAGAGTGAGATTTGAAAGAAGGTGTCACTGGGGTTTGAGTCGGAGGTGGGGGCGAAGAAGAGCAAGATGGCGTTGAAAGTGAGAGAGACGTCAAAGAAGCAGTGGGGGAAGAGCAAGGCAGTGTTGTAGACAAACAGCATGAGATTTCAGATGCCATTCTGCCTCTTTTAGAATTTTTAACAGTTTTTGTTAACTTTGAAACTCGATTTTGTAAATTGATAACTTTAGATTTGCAGTCCTGTTTGGCAGCCTCCATATACCACTCTAAATATGCATTCCATTCTTCTTTCTCAATTTCAACACTGTTACCATCCAATTTAGTTTTAAGAAATTCAAGTTTGGAAATCTCAAAAGTTCCCCAAAGTGGCCACTGATTTCTAGGATTACTCTTAGTCAGATCTGCCTATTAAGTTAAATACGTGCACAAAAGTTCTCTATGGTTTGCAAACATGTATTTGGCCAATGTCCCTGTAGGAGGGATAGCTTTAGAAGGCTTGGACATTCAAGCCTTGGACATTTTTAACACCGGGCCCAAAACAATTCACAGCTCGAATAACCTGCAGGTCTTTAGGTCACCTCACTCTGGAATAGTCTGATCACTGAGAACCAGGCTGAAAGCTAAAAGCCAGTTCCAGGCGAATAACCAACTCTTAGGGAATTTAAGTTACAGGTTGAGCTGGCGCTGGGCCAAAATCAGTTCACACCTCAAGCAAACCGGGAATCTTTGGTTTGCTCCACTCTCACTCTGGAACAGCCTGATCGCTGGGAATCACACCAAAGGCTAGAGCCAGTTCCAGGCAAATAACCAACTCTCAGGAAGTTTGGTTATCGACTGAGCTGCGTGACACTCTGTTAACTTTTCACTGGAGACAGCATAATCTAACATCAGCTAAACTGACCAATTTCAGTAGAAATAACCTCTTATCCCCAAAGGGACGTTAGGCGAAGGCCAGTTTTTGTCTCAAAAAGAAACAGAGCCTGCTTTCCAAAGAAAGCAAGCCAATGTGCCATGAGTACAGACAACAAATAGGCCTTAAAGCATTCACACACACACCACAACAAAACAAAGAAATGAAACAAAACAGAAAAATTATTTTAAATTCCTGAATAAAACCTGGAGAGCACCAGATGCAAAGGCCCATTGCTTCAGATCCAGGAAAGAAACCTACCTGAAGCAGCTAAGCCAGGGAGCAAAAAGTCAAACGAAACGGCTCAGTTTGGTGCTATAGCTTTTGCTCACCGGTCAGAAGTCATCGGAGTTCTGTTCCTTTCTGGATCCTGGACAAGTCCCCAAAATGTTGAACTGGTGAAAATAACTCTCCAAGTAATCCACAAAAAATAACTCTCCAAGTAATCCACCAAAGAAATGGTTTATTTGGGAAAAAAAAAGAAGCAAGACCACCACTGCAGTGTGGAAAGCACAGCTCTTACATGGAGCTCCCACCTGCAGCCCAAACGGAGGCATAAAAGACCCCAGTTTCAGGATGGCTAATCTATTTATTATCATCCCTCCCCCAGAAATTACCATAAAGATAAATGGGAAATCAGGATTATAGAGTTAACAAGGGACCCAACCCCACCCATTGTCCTCTCAACTCTATGGTTGAGCACCTTAAGATGCCAGTTCATTTATCACCGCCTAATTGTTACACTAACTAGCCTGTCTTAACTTCACTGAAATGACACAGTAACAGCAGCCTGACAGTGCTTACAAAACGCCTTGACCAGCGCCCTTTCCAGTCTCTGTCTCTGACCTGTCCTAGGGGACACAGTCACCTGTTTTGGCTATGAGGCTCCAATATGCAGAGACAAGATGTAGAGGGGAGAGTGAAAAAGGGGGGAAAGGGAAAAGTGTTGAACAAAGAAAGAGAGAAGAAAAAGGGAGAAAAAAGTAGAGGGGAAATAATTGTATAATATGTGTTGACAAAAAACATCCAGCCTAAGAGAAAACTTATAAGAATTTATTTCAGCCAAACTGTCGACAACAGCCAGGAAGCAAAATCTCAATGGATCGAGAAAATGCTCTGAAGAATGGCAGTTTAAAGCTTATTTTATACATAAAATCAAAGGAGGAAGGTTGCATGAAATTCGTTGGTGATAGATTAAGGGGGTGGGAGAAAGCAAAGCGGGGAAATCTCTGGGATTGATAAAAGTAAATTGGAGAGACAGGTACTCCTCCTACATGGGCGGGTGCAGGACAGCTAACAGTTTGCTCTTTACAGCACATAGGGATGGGAATCAGAAGACAAGCATAATAATGAGGAATTTTGCAGTTTCCAGCCCTGGTCCAGAAAAGGGATTAAAGATGTTATCTTAGGTACAAAAAGACAACAGTCCCACTGAAAAGACACAGATTAACTTAATGAAGAAGCTGAAGATGTGACTTCCCGCCATGGCCCACTTAGTTAAAAAATTTTTTTTTTGTGTGTGTGTGTTCACGCCATCTTATTTTCAGTCTCCGAAGCTTATCAGGTTTAACCTGTGGCCCCTTTTCCATCCACAGATTTAATATTATTTCTACCCTTTAAGTTTACTCTCTATCTAGTTTGGTCATTTACTGACATTTCACCATAGCTGTCTGATCTCTCTGAATATATAAATACACGCCTGTTACTGTTACTGCCAGACCACTTGAGGGTAAGTTGCAACATCAGGACACTTTATCTCCAGATGTGTCAGGGTGTCTCTTAGCAACAAGGTGTTTCCTTTGTTTTGTTTACATAACCAAAGTACACATTTAAAAGAGATAATATGCTTAAAGCCTGCTTTGTTGGGACACATTACATACAGTAAAATGCATCTATTTGAAATGCAGAGCTGGTTGAGTTGTGGCAATTGTACACACCCATGTCACCATTCCCGCAGTAAAGATGGAGACCATTCCATTGTCCCCAAAGAAAAGCATGTTATAAAAGTCTGTGCAGCCAGTAATGGAAGTAAGATAGATTTTAATGTACTGCTATGGAAAGATGTGCCAATGAGATAGGAAAATTATAGGCTGTCAGAGAAATTGCCATGGTAGAGGCAATCAGGGTGAAAACCATAACAAAGCCAGGGAAATATTTTTATTAGCTGACAGACAGGTTTAAGTCACAGGGCCTGGAGAGTAACAAACTCAGGTGGGGGAGGAGAAAGGCATCCATCTAAGTCAAGGATTCCCAGGTAGAATGCATACCTTCAAAGAGATTATTTAACATCACATAAGACTGTCAGGAGTCCTTTATTCAAAGCCAGTCTCTGATAACACACCGTATTTCCCCATGTATAAGACACACATTTTTTTGAAAAATTTGGGGTCTAAAAACTGGGTGTGTCTTATACAGTGATTGTAGTTTTTTTTACTTACATTTCCTGCTTTTATTGTGCTTGTTTTTGCACTCATACAACCACTCTATAAGATGCACCCAGTTGACTTCCGGTAAGATGGCGGAATAGACAGACGCTGTGCCTACTACCTCCCAGGATCACAACAAAATTACAAATAATTTATAAGATATTCAACCTTGGAAGTTCCCTGGACCCTAGATGAACAGAACCTCTAAACGAAGGACTTAAAGAGGAGGCCACATCGAGTCCAGTAAGAGGGGCAGAGACGAGAGAGGACGAACCCTGTGAGAGTCACCTCAGCGGAGGGGCGGCTTCTCCGGTCCAGCCTCACACCGCGCTCACCACCCCAGAGTTACGTTGCTGGGAAGAGGAGTTCTACGATAGCTGGAAGGAGAAAATAGTGAGGACTCTCTTTGCTCGGCTCAGTGAGGCTGGGGGCATCTGGAGAAACAATGGAGCCGGCAAACCGAATTGCTCGCTGGTGAGCACTCACCCGGTTCCTGGTGGAGGGAGTAGCTTTGTGAGTGGGGCCCAGGAGCCTCCAGGAAGGACTGAACTGAGTGCCTTTGGCGAGGGAGCTGGAGGTTTGTGGAACCATTGTTCCCCTGGTGGGGAGCTTGCACATGAGTAGTGCACAGAAGGCCGCCATTTTTTCAGGGCTGGGCCCTCCCACAGAGGCTCAGGTCTGGGACTGCATTGGTCTGCTGGAATTAGCGTAGGAGTGCGTGTGTGCGTGTGTGCGTGCGTGCGTATGCATGCGGCCTTGGATCCCCACCCTCCATACTGTTTGTGCTGCGTAGCCAGGGAAACGCCAGGCAAGCGTGCTCCAACTACAACAGACCCAGAAGTGCACAACACGCCTTAGGTCCCTGATTTCTGCACTGAGTATGCAGAGTTGTCTTGGTGGCAATTGGCTGTCAGGCTGCTCGGCCTGATCTTTGAATGGCTGATTGGGACAGGCTGAGACAGGGAGTTTTCCTGGGAGTGTAGGCCCACGAACTGTGCTCCTGCGTGATTCAGCCGGGGCTTTCCAGGTGAGTTTGTGTGGATTGGCTGCTGATGCAGGAGTGCATGCTGCTCTGATTTCGTGGGGGCCACTGACCACACCCTGTGGTGCCTTGGGGGCCTGCCCCGCCCACCTAGAGCTTTGTTGCCAGGGGCACCCTGAGCCCCTGGTCCCTAGCTCCTACCTCTGCAGGCCACAGAGGGTTTTTTGCAGGAGCAGACAGCCCGCAACAACCTGTGAGGATTTTTGGTGGTGAGCACAGTTCCAAAGCACACAGCAACTAATTGTGGGAAGCTTACTTCAAGTCTAGAGGGAGGTCAGCGCATGACGCACTGAGCCCTTCCCCCCAGCAGCTGGTGCTGAGTCGCCCAGAATCTCTATTGCTGAGCAAGTGGTCTGCAGTGCAGATTACAGCGGGCGGAGAGCTCCTCCTCTTTTTTTTTCTCTCTTTTTCCTCTCCTTCTCTTTTTTTTTCTTTTTTATTTTTTGTTTCTAGGTGATCTAATACATCAAAACAATCAGAACGACAGCCAGAATGAAGAAACAAAGAAACATGTCCCAAGTAAAAGATCAGAAGAAACCTCAAGAAATGCAACTAAATGAAACAGAGGTATCCAACCTTTCAGAGACAGTTTAGAACACTGATTATAAGAATGTTTCAGGAACTTAAGGAGGACATAAAGAAGGATACAGAAATCATTAAAAACAACCAGGTAGAACTAAAGAATACAATAACTGAAATGAAGAACACACTCGAAGGAATCACCAGTAGATTAGATGAAGCAGAGGATCGGATCAGTGATTTAGAAGAAAAAATAGCAGAAATCACCCACTTGGAACAACAAAAAGAAAAAAGAATAAAAAACAATGAAAATAGTTTAAAAGACCTGTGGGACAACATGAAGCGCAACAACATTCACATCATAGGAATACCAGAAGGAGAAGAGAAGAAGCAAGGGATCGAGAATGTATTTGAAGAAATAATGACTGAGAACTTCCCTACCCTGGTGAAGGAAATCGACATACAAGCCCAGGAAGTGCAGAGAGTTCCAAACAAGCTGAACCCAAACAGGTCCACACCAAGACACATCATAGTAAAAATGGCAAAGGTTAAAGACAAAGACAGGATTCTGAAAGCAGCAAGAGAAAGACAGCAGGTTACATACAAAGGAACTCTTATAAGACTAACAAGTGACTTTTCCACACAAACTCTGCAGGTGAGAATGGAGTGGCAGGAAATCTTCAAAGTGACGCGAAATAAAGGCCTACAAGCAAGATTGCTCTACCCAGCACGGCTATCACTTAAAATTGAAGGAGAGATAAAGAGCTTCTCAGAAAAGAATAAACTTAAGGAATTCATTACCACTAAGCCAGCATTGCAGGAAATGCAAATGGGCTTTCTTAAACAGAAGAAAGGGGAAAACAAGCTAACCCAGGAAGATCAGAAATACAAATAACAAAATGGCAATAAATATGCACCTATCAATAATCACTTTATTTTATTTATTTATTTT
>NW_017733160.1:33372-99962 GCF_001890085.2 Hipposideros armiger | reverse complement strand
AAGGCTGAGCGCGTCCAGATGCCGAAAACTCCGTCTGCCTTGTCCTGGATACCCGCAGCCGCAGGAGCACACAGACTATGCCCGTGGTCTGTTGCCCGCAGCTCAAGGGCTCTGCCTTAGCACGCCCACGCTGGAGGGGTGGGGAGAGAGCCGCGAGAACTCCAATCCACTGAGATCCGGCGTCTCAGCCACCGGGAGCGAGCAAGCTGTCTCCGTTTTCACGCCCTCCTTCTCCTCCGATCAGCGATGCGCGCGGCCCGGGGATTCTGCCTTAGCGCGCGCGCCAGCAGGGTAGGGGGTGAGCAGTGATCGCTCTCCGATCTACTGAGAATCCCCGTCTCCGCCTCCGTGGGCGCGAGCAGTCGGCCTCCTCCCACGCGTCCTCCTCATAAACGCTTGGCGCGGCCCAATGACTCTGCCCTAGTGCGCGCCCGGGCTGGCGGACAGGCAGGGGAAGTTTCCAATCTGCGGAGCTCCGCGACTCAGAAGACCGGGCGCCGCCCGTGTCTCCACTCGCCTCGCCACCCAATTCCCGAACCCGCCGGGTCTGCCCACCTCTAAGTAGTCTGCGTGGGAGTCCCTTTGCTGCTCAGCGTGTCCCGCAGAGTTGTGTTTTCGCTGCCGTGGTTTGCGCGAGCTAATTCAGTGACTTCCTTACTGCGGCCATTTTAGTCCATAAAAATATGGTATTTTTAAATTGGGATTACATTGAATCTATAGATCCAATCTGGGGATAATTGATGCCTTTACAATAATGAGTGTTCCAATTCATGTACAAGTATCTGACAGGATACATGATATCTCTCTTCCTTTGTTTAGGTTTTCTGTGATGTTTCAAAAAGTTTTATAATATTCATGACAGAGGTCTGCTCCTTTTTGTCAAATTTATTTCTATGAATGTCATATTTTATGGTACTTTAAAAATGTTTCCTCTTTAAAAATTATTTTTGTATGTAAATGATATTTAGAAATTCAGTAAATACATTAATTTTTGTATTGAGAAGCCTCATTAAACTAATCTGTGAATATTTTTGGCATTATTTTTTGAATCTCTTATAAATTTTTAAACTGATCAACACAGTTTAATACACTCATTTCAATGTCTGCAACATCTTAGTAATCATCTCGGTAATTTTCAGCCTTTCTTCTTTTCTAATGTAAGCATTTAAGACTATAAAGCTTCCTCTAAATAATGTTTTAACATCATCCCACAAATTTAGATCTATGCTATTTTAGTACTGTTGAGTTTAAAAATGTCTACTTTCTATTACAGTTTCTCTTTTGACCCATGGATTATTTGGAAGTATTTGTTGATTTCCCAAGGATTTGAACTTTTTCTTGTTAATGATTTGTGTTTTCTTTCTAGCTTAATTGAACTGAAATCAGTGAATATACTTCATATTATTTCTGCCATTGGAAAAAACCTTTTCATTGAGATGTAATTCACATACCACATTCCTTTAGTTAGCCAAACTGCAAAGTTTAAAGACACAGTCCCCCAAACTGCCTAGACTTCTGATGCCAAATGCAAGTTTGGGGGGTTCCTAAAAGCACACTCAGGTTCATCAATTTGCTAGAAGTACTCAGAGGAAGCTGTTACAATGCTCACACTTACATTTTATTACAAGGAAAGGATACAGGTTAAAATCAGCCAAAGAAAGATACATAAGGTAGGGTCCAGGATGATTTCGAACACAAAACTTCCATTGGCTTCTCCTCATGGAGTCAGGATGTGTTGCCATTATGACATTGATGAGTGACAATATGCAGAGTAGATCCCTCAAAGCTTCATATCCTGAGTTTTTATTGGGGCTCCATTATAGAGGCATGACTGATTAATTGTTTGATGGCCCATGTGACAATTTCAGTCTCCAGGTGAATATATACTGCATGATCCAAAGCTCCCACCCTATAGCATACTGTTGGTCTTTCTGGCACAGCCAACCTTCATCCTATGACTATCAGGTGAGGCTGCTATCACCATATCTGGTATGGTAAGCCCCAAACCTAAACAAAGACACTCCTATATGGTATAACACAGTTTACCTCTTGGAAGACAAGGGCAAAGGCTAGACTTCCGTTTGCAAGGCCAATTTCTTTACTATACATCATAAACTTCACTCTTTTAAAGTGTACAGTTCAGTGGCTTTTAGTATACTCACCATATTGTGCAACCATAGAAACTGTCTAATTCTAGAACATTTTCATCACCCAAGAAGAAACTGTACCCATTAGCAGTCCTCACTTCTCCCTCATGCCTCCCCTGGGACGTCGGCAACCACTGATCTATCTCTGTCTCTATGGATTTGACTATTCCAGACATTTCACATAAATGGAATCATATAATATGAGTATGTGGCCTTTTATGTCTGGCTTCTTTTACTTAGTATAATGTTTTCAAGGTTCATCTATGTTGAAATATGTGTATTAGTACTTAATTCCTTTTTTTATGGCAGATTATTATTGCATTGTATGGATATATCACATTTTGTTCATCGGATGGTGGACATTTGGGTTGTTTCAACTTTTTTTACTACTATAAATAATGCTGCTATGAACATTCATGTATACGTTTTTGGGTACACATATTTTTCAGTTCTCTTGGGCAGATAACCAGCCATAAGGCCAGCTTCTTCCCAATGCCTTTTGGCCCATCAAGTCAAGACAGGCCCCCACAGGGCTGCACTTCCCTTACGGGTGGATAGACTCAAATTCCAGGCTCCCTGCTGTTAACATCTGGGTCCTGTGGCATCTGAGCTCTGAGGACAGTTAGGAAGCCTGCAGACTCAAATGATGGAGGTCTTATTTACCCAAACTATGATACTTTCAGATCATGGAAGGAAAAGAGAACTATCATGTCACCACAACTAAAGAATGGAAGAGCCATGATGGGCCATTGCTTCAGTCCAGAATCAAACAATGTCCCTACTGAGTGCTCCTGAAGGCCCCAAGGGAAGGGGAATTTTCTGTAGCCCAGACAGACCCTCTAGATTAAAAATAATTGATATGTCTTAGTTGGGGAGGTTGAAATCTATCTCCTTGTGATGTCCACCTTAGGGCCATACAGAACAGTCTGCTCACTATTAACCAGGTGGGCTCCTCAGAGGTCTGAAGTCAGAACTCATTGTCCTGAATGACCTTCTCTTCTATATACCCCTAAAATCTTCCCTTCAACTAAATGCAATCAATTCTTCCTGTTATAATGTCCAATTACTGAGCCTTATAAAGCACCTTATACTAAATCCCAAGAGGAAATAAATCAACATACCCCTCTCACAGACAAAAAAACCTGAACCTCAGATTGGCTTTAAAGATCTCTCCACTCAGTATCCAGATGCCATCACTTTTACACGAAATGCAAAATAAACCACCTACCGGCTTTGGTGGCTTTCCCACAGCCGCTTCAAGCCTTGGTCAGCCAAGCCTTCCAGAATAAGGAGGTGGATCTTCCCATCCAGCAGATGGAAGCCGGTGAGCACATCCAGGTCCTGCCTTTCCTGGATCTTCACCCGCATCTTAAAGGCTGACAGGATCTGTTGGATGTTCTTGTTAGGGTAGGAGTCCAGACCAAGGGCCTTGGCATTAATTGTGGTGATATCCTGAAGCAGACTGTATAGAAGGCAGATCTTCCTGGAGTCAAATACAAAAATGATGCGGCCAAACTGGGTCCTTGTGAGGCCTGGATCAGGGGTTTCTGCCCTGGTTTGCAGTGGCACTGCAATGTCCACTCGCAACTTGAGCAAGGAGTTGGCCTCTAGGTAGTTACCCATGGGCATTGGGCCATGATGAAGGCCATCTGTAGAGACCTGAAACCCTACAACCTTCCTGCTCCTGCTGTTCTGGCCTTGTTGTATGCACTTGGGCTCACAGCTGTGGATGGGGACAACCAGGTTCAAATTCTTGTGGCCGAGCAGGAGGTCAGCAAAACTGACCTGGGCGACCCCATAAGGGTCCCACATCTTGTTTTGGGATTCAAAGGGGTTGTTCTCTGTCTTTTTGGGAGAGATGAGGGCCTGGAAGTTGAGATATGAATCCAGAGGGTCCTCCCCAAACAGGATGGGCTTCTGGGAATACTCCTCTGACTTGCGGTCCCGATCATGAACTTCCACTACCATGGGAGGGCCCTCCAGGTATTCCCTCAGGTCACTGGGGTGAATTGCTCCAAGCAAGATGACATGAATGTCCTGGAAGGAGACATGGCTTCCATGAGGCTTCCCCTCAGTCTGGTGAACTGGAGTCTTATGGAACTGGTAACTGCAGTACACGGGAGTACACAGCCTCTATGAGAGAGCAAGGAGATATCAGGTCACTGAGCTGCAGTGTCTCCCCTCTAAAGGAAGGTCCCCAATAGAGGGGGCCCAAATACCATGGGTACCCCTTCCAGCATGGGTTTCCTTATCCACAAAATACTGATGAGAGAGGCTGCTCTGCCAGGTCATTCCCACCCAGGACTGGGTGACATATGTGAAAGCACCAAGATAATGGCTGGCACAAGAAAAGGGCTCAGTAAGTATTATTCACTATTTCTTCCTTCCAAACAGTGAGTGCCATGATGACAGGCCATGTGTCTTTTTCACATCTATATTTCTAGCTCTTATCCCAAGACTAGGCAAAGAAAAGGTGGACACAAGTAAACCATATTTTCCAGACATATATTTTGGGGGGCAGTTGGCACAAGCTCACCTTTAGCATATTAAGTATCCAAGCAGAAAACTGTGACAAGGGGAAGAAGAGTCAGAGAGGTTTGAGGCTTAAGAGGGCTTGGAAAATGAAATGGAAAAGAAGGCAGAGCTGTGTTGAGGCAGAAAACTGGGAACCTTGCATGTTTCAAGTTAACTGTTACACAAGTTTGTGGTCCAAATTCAAATTCAACATCAAATTTACACTGATGCTGAAAATTTATTTTGAAACATATCTGGGTTAGTAGCACTCCCAGGTACCTGGAAAAAATATTAAGAAACCTTTCTGAAATAATCCACTTTCAGGGCTGGCAGAGTGGCTCAGTGGCAGAGTGGCAGAGTGGTTAAGAGCATGAACTCTGAGCAACAGGGTCACCGGTTCGATTTTCACATGGGCCAGTGAGCTGCACCTGAGCTGAGCTGCTGCTGAGCTGCCAACAGGTGGCAGGATGGCTCATCTGGTGAGAGCATGTGCTCCTAACAACAAGGTTGCTTGTTGGACTCACGCATGGGATGGTGAGCTTCTCCAACCCGCAACTAAGATTGAACATGGCACCTTGAGCTGAGCAGCCGTGAGCTGCCAAAGGGTGGCTGGATGGTGACTGGACTTGGAGCTGAGCTAGCTGCGCCCTCCACAACTAAGGTTGAAGGACAACAACTTGGCTGTTCCCCTTCCCCAATTCCCCAATAAAATCTTTAAAAAACCAAAACCAACAGGGAGATGGCAGAAGAAAAATAGTAAACTTGAAGCTAGATCAATAGAAACTATGTAATCTAAACACACAGAGAAAAAAATTGAAAGTTGAAAAGTAAACAGAGCCTCAGGAACCCATGGGACAATATCAAAAAGTATAACATTTGTATCATCAGAGTCCCGGGAAGAGAGGAGAAAATATATTTGAGGAAATAATGTCTGAAGATTTCTCAATTTTGACATAAAGCTACAGATAAGCATACAATAAGGCATAAAGCTACAGATTCAAGAAACTCAGTCAGTCCCATCTGGATAAACTCAAAGAAATACATACACAGATACATCCTTATTGCTTGAAAGCAGCCAAAGAAAAATGATGTATTACTCCTAGGAGAACAAAAACTCAAATAACTGGATTTCTAATCAGAAACTATGGAGGCTATAATAGAGTAGAACAAAATTTTTATAGCGCTGAAAAAGAAAAGAACTTTCCACCCAGAATTCTAAATCTAGTGAAAATATACTTCAGGAATAAAGGTGGAATAAAGACATTTTCATATGAAAGAAAACTAGGAGAGAATTTGTTTCTAGCAGACATGCTATAAAAGGTTACTACTGTATGATTCCATTTATATGATAGTCTAGAAAAGGGAAAACTATAAGGGTGGAAAATGATCAGTGGTTTCCAGGTGCTAGAGGTGAGAGTAGAGTTTACTGGAAAGGGGCAGCATGAATGAGAGATTGGAGATTGCAAGGGGTAAAAGCAGAGTTCTGGAATGTTATAAGTAATGTTATATTTCCATGAGAAAATATTTTTAAAAACTTAATCTCCATCCCACTTCAAAAAAACAAAAAACAGGGCCGGCTGAGTGGCTCAGTTGGTTAAGAGCTCGCTCAAGAGTTTGAGCTCTGAGCAACAGCGGTTCGAGTCCAGCCCGAGCTGAGCAGCCGCTGAGCTGCCAACAGATAGCAGGATGGCTCAGCTATTAAAAAAAAACAGAAAAAAAACACCAAAAAACAAACAAACAAACAAAACTCAACAGAAAGGTTAAACAACAGATTAGAAAAAAATGAAACTAAAGATACAAATAAGTAGAAGGATATATTGTGCTCATGGTAGGAATAATTAATATTATTAAAATGCCCAGACTACCCAAAGCAATCTACAGATTCAGTGCAATCCCTACCAAAACACCAATGGCATTTTTCACAGAACCAGAACAAATAATCCTAAAATTCATATGGAACCACAAAAGACACACAATAGTCAAAGCAATCTTGAGAACAAAAAACAAAGTTGGAGGTGTCATGCTACCTGATATCAAACTATACTATTGTACAAGGCTACAATAACCGAAACAGCATAGTACTGGCATAAAAACAGATACATAGATCAATGGAATAGAATAGAGATCCCAGAAGTAAACCCATACCTATATGGTCAATTAATCTATGACAAAGGAGGCAAGAATATAAAATGAGGTAAAGACTTAAATGCAAGACCCCAAACTACAAAACTCCTAGAAAAGACAGGAAGTGAATTTTTTTACATCACTCCTAGCAATATATTTTTTGGATATGTCTCTTTGCACAAGGGAAACAAAGAAAAACTAAGTAAATGGGACTACACGAAACTCAAAAGGTTTTGCACAGTGAAGGAAATCATCAACAAATGTCAGTTTAGGGGCTGGCCGAGTGGCTCAGTTGGTTAAGAGTTGGCTTAAGAGCTCGAGCTCTGAGCAACAGGGCCACCGGTTCGATTCCCACATGGCCCAGTGATGCTGTGCCTGAGCTCAGCTGTCGCTGAGCTGCCAATAGGTGGAAGGATGGCTCAGTTGGTGTAACAACAAGATTGCCTGTTCGATGGTGGGCTATGCCTACTCACAACCAAGATTGAACTCGGCACCTTCAGCTGAGCTGCCGCCCAGATGGCTCAATGGATAGGGTGTGTGCTCTTGGCAACAAGTCTGCTGGTTCGACTCCACTTTGGGATGGTGGCTACGCCCATCTGCAACTAAGACTGAACACAGCACCTTGAGCTTAGAGGCCATGAGCTGCAGATGGGAAGCCAGATGGTGACTGGTGCCCTCCACAATGAAGATTGAAGAACAACAACTTGGCTGGTCTACAATTCCCCAACGCTGTTCCCCTTCCCCAATTCCCCAATAAAATCTTAACAAAACAAAACAAAACAAAAAACAAATTACAGTCTACTGAATGGGAGAACATATTCACCAATGATACATCCAAATGAGGGGTTAATATCGAAAATATATAAGAAGCTCATACAACTTAACACCAACCCCCCCCCAACAATCAGATTTAAAAATGGGCAGAGGACCTGAATAGAAATTTGTCCAAAGAGGACATACAGATGGCCAATAGGCATATGAAAACATGCTCAAGATGACTAATCATCAGAGAAATGCAAATTAAAACCACAATGAGATATCACCTCAAACCAGTTAGAATGGTTATCATCAACAAGACAAGTAATAACAAGTGTTGGAAAAACTGTGGAGAAAAAGAAACCCTTATACACTGTTGGTGGGAATGCAGATTGGTGCAGCCACTATAGAAGGCAGTGTAGAGGTTCTTCAAAAAATTAGGAATAGAATTACCATATGATCCAGCAATCTCTCTCCTGGGTATCTACCCCAAAATATCTGAAAACATTTATCCATAAAGGCATATGTGCTCTGATGTTCTTGCAGCTTTATTTATGGTGGCCAAGACATGGAAACAACAAAAGTGTCCTTTGATAGATGATTAGATAAAGAAGATGTGGTATATATACACAATGGAATATTATTCTGCCATAAGAAAAGATGAAATAGTGCTATTTGTGACAACATGGATGGATCTTGAGATTATTATTATTATTATTATTATTATTATTATTTTAATTGGGGAATTGGGGGGATGGGAACGTGCTGGGGAATTGGGGGAAGGGGAACAGACAAGTTGCTGTCGTTTTGTTCTTCAGTCTAGTTGTGGAGGACGCTGCTTCACTGGCCCAAGTTGGCACCATTATTGCGCTCTTCCCAGGCAGGGCAGATCAGTCGCCGGCTTCTGGACGGCTGCTCACTGCAGCTGCTGGCCGCTCACGCTGGCTGCTGGCTACACACGGTAGCCCATGGCAACCCACTGCAGCAGGGGCTGCAGCCTACGCTGTCACCGGCGACTCAGGGCAGCCCAGCTCCAGGTTGAGCTGTTCAGCATTTTAGCTGTGGAGGGCAGCGTCACTGGCCCTCATATGTGGGATCCGAACCGGGGCCCTCTGGCGTCCCAAGCCAGTTCTTAACCATCGCGCCACTCGGCCGGCCCTTGAGATTATTATGCTAAGCAAAATAAGTCAGACAGAAAAAGTGGAGAACCATATGATTTCACTGGTTCTCAAATAAAGAAACAAAAACTCATAGACACAGATAGTAGTTTAGTGGTTACCAGAGGGTAAGGGAGTAAGGGGTGATAGATGAGGGTAAAAGAGATAAAATACATGGTGAAGGAAGAATTGAGTCTGGGTGGTGAACACACAACATGATAATATAGGTGATATATTAAGTGTACAAAATTGTACACTTAAAACCTATGTAACTTTACTAACAATTGTCACCCTAATAAACTTTAATTTAAAAAAATTACAAAATAAAATTGGTTTACAAGAAAAAAGGAAAAGAAGTGATATCTATGTCTATATATCTATATATCATCTATCTATATCTATCTACATTTGTATCTATATCTATATCTCTATATCTATCTAAATCTATCTATATCTATATTTGTATCTATCTATCTATCTATCAATCTATACACACACACAATGGAATATTATTACTCCAGCCATAAAAAAGTATGAAATCGTAACACTTGCAACAACATGAGTGGACCTAGAGGGTATTACTATACACTTAAATATAACATAAAAGTTAAAGGTTGTAAAAATATAAAAAAGAAAAAAAGAAGAAAATTGCTACTGCAACTCGGAAATGAACTCACAGCATAGATAGGGATAATTTATGACAACCAAGACATAAAAGGGGAGAGAGTAAAGATTTGAATTTGCAAAGGGGAATGGAGATAAAATGCATGTAGAAGAAAAGGACTACTGTATACATGAAACTTTCTTTTACTTAAACTTAATGGTAACCACACATGAAAAAATCCACAACTGAGACACATAAGAAAGAGGAAACAGATAGAAAAAAAAACAATACATAGAATACTACCAAACTAATATACCAGACAGAAACACAAGGGCAAAGAAACAATGGAGACACCGAGTTACCAGAAACAAAAGGTGAAAT
Organism: Hipposideros armiger; assembly: GCF_001890085.2. Lineage (NCBI taxonomy): Eukaryota > Metazoa > Chordata > Mammalia > Chiroptera > Hipposideridae > Hipposideros > Hipposideros armiger. Next base: position 90,279 of record NW_017733160.1, on the reverse strand, counting down.
GGCTATAGGAAATCCTCATATATCAATAATTACCCTAAATGTATATGCTAAGTAGAATAAGTCAGACAGACAAAATGACATATGATTTCACTTTTATGTAGAGTCTAAAAACAAAATAAATAAATAAACAAAACTAATACATACAGAGAGTAAATTGATGGTTGCCATATGGGAGGGTGTTGGGGGAAGGGTAAAAAAAATGAAAGGTATTAAGGAAAGAAATTGGGTAGAGACAACCAAGATGGCACAGTAGGTGAATGCTGTGCTTACTACCTTCTCTCACAATCACAACTAATCTACAAAACAACCATTATTGAGAATAGCCTAAAATGAAGCTGAACTGAAGCCTTTCAACTAAGGACGAGCAGAAGAAGCCACCTCCAAATTAGTAGGAAGGTTGGAGTCGCTGAACAGACTGGTCCCACACCCACATGTGACCATTAAATATTGGGAGGGCTATTTCAGCTGTGGGGGTTTCCTCCCCATCCCCTAAAAGAGTGAGAAATTCCAGACCAGGTTTTCAGTGCTGGGGAGAGAAGTCCCCATAATTTCTGGTTGTGAAAATCAGCAGAGATTGTGACTGAGTGAGACTGAGAGCAGCTGCACTCACAGGCACTCCTCTTAAAGGGACTGTGAGAAGACTTACCCACCAACAGAATCACAGGCTCTGAGCTCCAGCACTGGGACAGCAACTGGAAAAGCAGCAGGAACATATGGTGGGGAACTGAGTTGTCTAGCTTAGGTCGGGGGCTGGAGAGGCAGCTTTTTCCTGGACGGGAGGAACTGGTGGAGGCCATTGTTTCTTTGTTGAGCCCTCCTCCTTCCCAGCATGAAAACACAGGCAGCTGCCAAATCTGAGTCTCCACCTTGTTTGGCACACCGTGGCAATTTGAGACCTGGCCCTGCCCAACTTTTGGGTACACCTAGGCTGCTTCCAGTCACTTTTTTTGTGCAGACCGCATGCCATGGCTCAAGCTGCAGACTTTCCTAGGGCCTCTCAAAGGTTCACGGAACCCAGACAAGCAGCATCTGGCTTAAGCGTGTCCTGTACCTCTGGCTGAGCAGCCCTAAGTGCTGTACTAGTGGCAGCTGGTCTTGGTTCGCGGGTTGACCTCTCAAGGTGCTTCTAAGCACAGCATGGGTGGCAGACATCTGTGGATTTCTTTCTGGTTCCCGCTGGGTGGCCCTGGGTAGAGCATGGGCTGTGACTGAAGTAGACCTACAGCAGATCCCCTCCAAGGTTGTCCCGGGACTGGCACTCCCAGTGGCCAGCTTCAAAATGAGCTGGAGCATTACCAAACTACCTCCAAGTATGACACACCCAAGGTGTGGATTGGGCAGACACTACAGTCCTGCTGAGGCAGATCCTGCTCTGTAGGGTCGGCCCCTGCACAACAACACTTCCACTGCCAGTCCTCACAACCAGTGAGCCCAAGGGTCATCCCTCACATTGATGTGCAATTATCAACAAAGGCTCAACTACAAGAGGAGCACAAACAAAACCCACACAAGGGACACACCTGAAGAACCTGGCTCAGGTGACCAGGAAGACTGTTCCACTGAACCCCACAGCATACCTCCTACATAAGGCCACTCTACTAAGACTGGAAGACATGGCAGTCCTACCTAATACATAGAAACAAACACAGAGAGGCAGCTAAAATGGGGAGACAAAGAAACATGTCCCAAATAAAAAAACAGAACAAAGCTCCAGAAAAAGAACTAAGCAAAATGGAGATAAGCAATCTATCAGATGCAGAGTTACTAACACTGGTTATAAGAATGCTCAATGATCTCAGAGAGAACTTCAACAGAGACATAAGAAACATAAAAAAGAACAAGTCAGAAATAAAGGATACAATAATGGAAATGAAGAATATATTATAGGGAATCAACAATAGATTAGATGAAGCAGAGGATCCAACCAGAGATGTAGAAGATAAGGTAGCAGAAAACACCCAACCAGAACAGAAAAAAAAAAGAATCCAAAAAACTGAGGAGAGTTTAAGGGGCCTCTGGGGCAATATCAAGTGTACCAACATTCACATTATAGGGGTACCAGAATGAGAAGAGAGAGAGCAAGGAATTGAAAACCTATTTGAAGAAATAATGACAGAAAACTCCCCTAACCTGGTGAAGAAAATGGGCATACAAGCACGGAGAATCCCAAACAACAACCCAAAGAGGCCAAAACCAAGACATATCATAATTAAAATGCCAAAGGTTAAATACAAAAAGAGAATCTTAAAAGCAGCAAGAGAAAAGCAGTTAGTTACTTACAAGGGAGCCCCCATAAGACTGTCATCTGATTTCTCAACAGAAACTTTGCAGGCAAGAAGGGAGTGGTAGGAAAATATTCCAAGTGATGAAAAGCAATGACATACAACTAAGGTTGCTCTACTCAGCAAAGCTGTCAATTAGAATTGAAGGATAGATAAGGAGCTTCCCAGACAAGAAAAAGCTGAAGGAGTTATCACCACCAAACCAGTATCACATGGAATCTTAGAGGGACTTCTTTAAGATGGGAGGGGGAGTTAAGGATGGGTGAAAGGGGAAGGGATTAAGAAGTACAAATTGGTTATTATACAGTGGTCATGGGGAAGTAGGGTATAGTATAAGAAATATAGTCAATAATATTGTAATAACTAGGTATGATGCCAGATAGGTACTAGATCTATCAGGGTGATAGAGGGAATGGGGTTGGGGGCAGGGTGAAAAAGGTGAAGGCATTAAGAAATACAAATTGATAGTTAATACAGAATGGGGAATATAATCAACAATTTTGTAAAGATCATGTAAGATGCCACATTGGCACTGGACTTATCAGGGAGATCATGCCATAGATTGTGTAGATGCTTGACCAATGTTCTATATACCTGAAGAGCTGAAGTAGAATAATATTGAATGTCAACTGTAACTAAATATGTAGGTATATATAGTCACGGGAAGTGAAGTACATCATAGGGAAGATAGTCAATGGTATTGTAACAGCTATATATGATGTTGGAGGGGTAGCAGCTGGGGGGTGGGTTATCGCTTCATGAGGGGTTTAAATGTCTAACTATTACATTGCTTTGTACACCTGAAACTAATAAAAAAATAATTAATTTTAAAAAAGGAACCAACACTAAAAAAAGAAAGAAGTACAAATTGTCAGTTATGAAAATAATCACATTGATGTAAAGTACAGCACTGTGAAAATAGTCAATAATATTATTATAACTATATATGGTATCATATGGGTATTAGACTTATTGGGGTGATTACTTTGTAAGGTAAATAAATGTCTAATCACTATGTTGTACACTTGAAACTAATATAATATTGTATGTCAACTGCAATTGAAAAATACATTTTAAAAAGGATAATAATGAAGATAGAATTAGTGAACTAGAATGTATAGCTGAATGGATTACCCATGTTTACACAAAAAGACAAAGATAGAGGAAATATAATAGAATGGTATAGAAAAAATGGAGGAAAATGTGATTAGATCTAACATTAACTGGTGTTTCAGAAGACAATTAGAAATAGAATACAGAGAGGTAAAAATAAGAAAGGTTAGGACAGATAATTTAAGAACACACCAAAGACAAATTCTTAGGCTGAAGAAGCACAAGTCACAAGAATAATTAACAGAAGAAACACACACCTATACATATCATGGTGAAATATCAGAACACCAAAAATAAGAAGGTGGCCTGAAGAAACTGGAATAATAACTTTCAAATTCCAAGAGAAAATAACTTTTTGACATATCTTTCAAGAATAAGAGTGAAATAAAGATATTTTCAGATGAACAGAAATTAAGAGGTTTACCACCAATGGACACTCATTAAATATATTTCTAAAGGATGTTATTATAGTTCAGAAAGAAAATTTTTCTCAGAAGCAAGACCTGGGGGAAAAAAGGATCTATGGAATCCTAGCCCAATCAGCCTAAAACCACAGAGGACAAGTCTGAGGTCCAGCAAAGTCAGGTTTATTGACTCAGTAATTAGGAATACAACAAAACAGAGGGACTAAGGGGCATCTCAACAAAGGAAAAGAGAGTTATTATAGGATTTTGAAGAAAGTTTAGGTGAAACTTAACCAGTGTTTTAATAGATCTAAAACTAATCAGTCCAGTTCAAGTCTGGACTGAAAAATTTACCCAGGCTCCTGTTTCCTTGGAAAGCAAAAGGTTAAGATAGACATGGGATACTGTGTACAGAAACCCCTTATCTGAAGTTCTGTGCCTCAACTGGAAATCAAAGTTCTTCTGACTCACATTCTTGAGGTAAGAGTGGAATGTGTCATTCTTACTAACATAATTTCAAAGAGCAAATTTCCCATTTGGCTATGATTTTAAAGAACAAAATACCTCAATGTGTAAGAAAATATTTACTCAAAGAAAGGACTTTCATCACACAGTGACAGCAGGTCCTTGAGTAAATGTTGCTTCCTATTAGCTTTGTAGCCATGTCTGTTTTCCCAGCTTAGTAAATGGCAGGACAGATTTTGCTTTCTCAACTTACATTTATTTTTACTTTATCAATGGTGAAAAAGAGACTGGTAAATCTATGTGTAAGTCTATTTTTAATGCCTGCAAAACAATAACAACAGCTCATCTGAATCAGGGAAAATGCTGTGATACACTCAAGAAGGCCACATCCCAGGGATATAGGCCCCATAACTTGAATCCTATATAATTTTACTTACCAATGTCACCCCAATAAACTTAATAATTAAAAAGAGAAAAGACTGAACAGTCTATGTGGTGGATCTTTTGAGAGGCAATAGGTAGATCTAAGACTGACTGTCTTTGGATCAACCCTAATTCTTATTATTGCACAACTCTTGTGAGGTTGTTTTCTTCTTATTTTCTTATTTTTTTTTTTGCATATTCCCAGAGACTAAACTTTGTCTCTTCCCAGAGGATGACATCACATTTCTTTTCGAGAAGATAAAATTATCTAAATTAGATTATCTTTAATTAGTCTAATCTTATGACCCATTCCATAAAGTTTATTACACCCATGCTGGCACCATGTTACAAAATTCTTATTGAGTGAACTAATCTTTTGCCATGGAAATGATGCTTATAAACAATGCTGCTGGGCTGGCCGAGTGGCGCGTTGGTTAAGAGCTGGCTTGGGATGCCAGAGGGCCCCAGTTCGGATCCCACGTATGAGGGTCAGTGACACCGCCCTCTACAGCTAAGATGCTGAACAACAGCTCAATCTGGAGCTGGGCTGCCCTGAGTCGCCAGCCGATGGCGTAGGCTGCAGCCCCTGCTGCAGTGGGTTGCCATGGGCTACCGTATGTAGCCAGCAGCCAGCGTGAGCGGCCAGCAGCCGCAGTGAGCGGCCGTCCAGAAGCCAGCGACTGATCTGCCTCGCCCAGGAAGAGCGCAATGATGGTGCCAACTTGGGCCAGTGAAGCAACATCCTCCACAACTAGACTGAAGAACGAAACGACAGCAACTTGTCTGTTCCCCTTCCCCCAATTCCCCAGCACTGTTCCCATCCCCCCAATTCCCCAATAAAAATCTTTAAAAACAAAACAAAAAAAACCAAAAAAAACAATGCTGCTGGTTTCTTTATTATAATAAAGATTTCCTTCTATGAAACTTCAGGTTTCAATAGCTGTTTTATGGTTCTCAGAAATATCAGATGACTTTAATGAAAAGGTTCACTGATTACAAATTTTACTTGTTACCAAGTTATTCTACCACCAAATGTCTGCACAGTGACAAAAGGCAAATAATTCAAGTTTCAGAAAATTTTATTTTTATAAAAAGGTGTTTGAGATAATGGTATTCCCATTTTAAATTAAGGACTATGTCCTTCAAAACAGCCTCAATTTCAGCCTTGTGTTTTGGTAAAAGAACAGCTTGAGCAGCATCTGGTTAGCATGTGAAAAGATCTAATTCACTAAAAGGTAGGTTCTAGATAAAAAGATAAAACCAACTAACATTACTAGAAATTATGTCCTAATTTTCAAATACATTTTCCATCTCAGTTGTCATCTGCTTAAAACTTTAGAATGTTTCACAAATATATGCTTTTTTTTTAAGTCATGGATTAAAATGAATGACAACCTCTAAATTAGAATTATTGGCAAGATGATCCTAGTGATATTCCAAATAAGATGAAAATGTCTGACTTAAAATTTTAACTCTTTTAAAGCCTCTTAAAATTTTCCACATCAAGCTCTTCACTCTTAATTTTTAGAATTTCAGTTGGTTTGTGAGTCAAGTCCCTTAATTTTTTGGGTTTTTATGATCTTTGGAATTAGAGGGTTGCAAACAATGCTTTGAAAATTTCTAAAGCACTCTAATTCTATGATATAAAATGCTGTTGTTCTCTGTGGACTCTCTTTTTTCCTATAATGTTGCTCGATTGTTGAGAGTTAAAGGAGTTGCATTTGCCAAAGGGCTCATCAATTTCTTGAATGACTAGAGTACCTTAAGTTGCATAACTTCTAATAGAACTATTTTAATACCACGTCTAGTTCCTTAGACCCATTTTTTATTTTTTATTTTTTTAAAAATTTTTTATTGTTAGTTTCAGGTGTACAGAACAATGCAATGTTACCCTTTTCACCCTCAGAAAGTAACAACTCCCCTCCCCCCATGTATTGCCCTCCCACCCGATATCATGCTTATCTATTACAATTCCATTGATTCCACTCCCACTCTCTACTCTATGTCTCGAGACTATATGTATATATAATTATAGTTGACATACAATATTATTCAACATCAGCTTCAGAAATACAGTGCGGTGGTCAGGCCTCTACACCGACTATGAAGTCTTAAGACCCATTTTTTTTTTAAATTTTTTTATTGTTAGTTTCAGGTGTACAGAACAATGCAATGTTACCCTTTTCACCCTCAGAAAGTAACAACTCCCCTCCCCCCATGTATTGCCCTCCCACCCGATATCATGCTTATCTATTACAATTCCATTGAATCCGTTCCCGCACTCTACTCCATGTCCCGAGGTTATATATGTATATATAATTATCGTTGACATACAGTATTATTCAACATCAGTTTCAGGAATACAATGCGGTTGTCAGGCCTCTACATCAACTATGAAGTGGACTCTCCAAAAGGACATGGGTCCATCTGGCCCCCTAAGAGATGCTTACAACATTATTGATTGTATTCCTCGAACTGTCTTTTTCTATCCCTGCGGCCAAATTACAATTACCCAATTGTATTGTCTCATCCCTTCCCCTTCTCCTTCATCCCCACCCCCTCCCTACTAGCAACCCTCAGTTCTTCCTCTGTGTCTCTGAGACTATCTCCATCCACTTCTCCCATCCATTCAGCTCCTTAGAATCCACGTATAAGTGAGATCATATGATATTTGTCTTTCTCTGACTGACTTATTTCACTTAGCATAATGTTCTCTAGTTCCATCCATATTGTTGCAAAGGGTACTATTGACCCATTTTTTAAAATAAGTCTTCTCACGAAAACACACACACACACACACCCCTTTACATAGAAAAAAAGAAAATAAAAGACTGAGGATTATAGAATACTTCCTTTTCCCCATACCTTACCACATTAACTGAGCTCATTTTTAGTTACAGTGGATTCTAGCTGAAAGAATGGCAAGTTTTACATTCATTGAAGAAGGAGTTTCTAGGGAGACCTCAAAACCACAGGAGAGATAAAAACAAGTTCACTTTAGGAAATTGAAGCCTCTGACACCTAGCTACAGCAAACATTAATCACAACCTAATTTGTAGCCAGAAAAACATAAAATCTCACATTAGAGGCCTATATTCCTCAGTTCCTATTACCTGATAAATCATATTACACTTTAAACAGAAAATTTAAAGCTTTACTAAAAGACAAAAACATCATCTAAAAAGACAGCAAGCATCAGAACCACACTCAGATATAGAAGAGATTTTGTAATTATCAGATGGAGAGTTTAAAACAACTATGATTAATATGCTAAAGGCTCTGTAATACATTATACAATAGAATATTATTCAGTAATAAAAAGAAATAAGCTAACAGGTCATGAAAAGACAAGAGAAGCCTTAAATACATATTAAGAGAAAGAAGCTATATACTACATGACATACATACTACATGACATTTTGGAAAGGGCAAAATTATAGAAACAATAAAAAGATCATTGATTGTCAAGGGTTAGGGAGGAAGAGAGGGGTAAAATAGGGGGAGCACAGGGGTTTTTAGAGTTGTAATTCTGTATGATACTTTAATCATGGATATATGTTATCATATATTTGTGAAAACCAATAACCTGTAGAACACAAAAGGCAAAACTTAATGTAAACTATGGGCTTTAATTGTAACAAATGTACCATACTAATGCAGATGTTAATAATAGCAAAATTTGTGTGCCAGAGCTGGGCTGTTAAAGTGGCTATATGGAATTGTTTGTATTATCTGCATAATTTGTCTTTAAATCTTAGACCCTACTAAAGAAATTAAAGTCTATTTTTTAAAAAGATATATACTTCCAGTTAGAGCAGAAAAAATAATCAGAACTAGTCTTCCTGCTAAATATATCCAGAAAAAAAAAGACAAAATATCAAAAGTATTTCCTTAAAGCAACTGGAGATTTATAAAGATGGTAGAAAAATTAAATTCCTGATCCAAGAGTCTGAAGAAGAAAGAAATCCAGAGACTCGAATCTAGCATTTGGTACGGCATCTTCTAATTCCAGAATAGATTTCTGAGAGGCTGAGCGCCATTTTTCACTCCAAAGACAAAAATATATGGCTCAGGACTGCCAAAGGTGAGGGTCTAATTGGACTAGAGATAGAATAAACCAGAAGTAACACAGCCTTCAAACAAAGTATAACCTTCCTTGTCACCAAGGTAGCTGGTTAGCAAGAAAATTTAAATTCCTGAAATTTGATTAAGCTCCTAGCACCAGTGGAATAAAGAAAAAATAATTCTTTCTAAAGGAAGATAAATACTAAGCCTCAAATGATTTTTATAATTATTTTTCAAATACAATGTGAAACTCACAAAGATAGTCATACTAAACAAAACAGCATGAATAAGAACCAGCAGAAACAGTAGAAAATATAAATAATCTAACAGGTTCCAGATATTGGAATTATTACACACAGACATTTAAAAAAAACTATGCTTACTGTGTGATAGGCACAATAACACTCCATCCACATTTTAATCCTTCAAACATGTGAATATGTTATGTTACATGGCAAAGGGGAATTTTTATGTGTGAATTATGTCCCCAAAAAGATATGTTGAAGTTCTAACCCCTGAGACCTGAGCCTAAGAGTATGACCTTATTTGGAAATAGGGTCTTTGCAGATGTAATCAAGTTAAGATGAGGTCATTAGGGTGAGCCCTAATCCAATATGACAGATCTTTAGCCTCTTCATGTGATGGCTAACAGTACTTGATTTTCAAGTATTGAACCAGTCTTGCATAACTGGAATAATTACAATTAGGTCATGATAAGTAATTCTTTTTATACATTATTTGATTTGATTTGCTAATATTTTGTTGAGGATTTTTGCATCAATGTTCATGACAGGTATTGCTCTGTAGTTTTCCTTTCTTGTAATTTCTTTGATGAGTTTTGGTATTAGAGTAATGCTGGCCTAATGTAATAAGATAGGAAGCATTTCCCTGCTTCTATTTTCTGAAAGAGATTTTAGAAAACTGGTATAATTTTTTTCCTTAAATGTTTAGCAGAATTCAATGGTGAACCCATCTGGGCCTGGTGCATTCTACTTTGGCAGGTTACTAATTATTGATTCAATTTCTTTACTAAATATATGCCTTTCAGATGATCTATTTCTTCTTGTGTGAGTTTTGGTAAATTGTGTCTTTCAAGGAATTGGTCCATTTCATCTAGGTTATCAAATTGTAAGTAGAGATGTTAATAATCAGTAGTGGTGATCCCTTTAACATTTCTCTCCAGCTTTATTGAGGTATAATTGACAAATATAATTGTATATATTTAAGATGTACAACATCTTGTTTGATATACATACATCATGATATAATGACCACAACCAAGTTAATTCACACACGTATTGCCTCACATAATTAACTTTTTTTTGTTGGTGGTGTGTTGAGAACACTTAAGATCTATTAGCAAGTTTCAAGTATATAATACAGTGTTATTAACTATAGTCACCATGCTATATATCAGATCCCCAGAACTTATTCATCTTATAACTTAAAGTTTGTACCCTTTGACTGGCATCTTTGCATTTCCCTCATCCCCCAGTCCCTGGTAACCACCATTTTATTCCCTGGTTCTAGAAGATTGACTTTTTTAGATTCCACATATATGTGAGATAACACAGTATTTTTGTTTTAATCTCTCTGGCTTATTTCACTTAGCATAATGTCCTCCAAGTTTATCCATGTTATCACAAATGGCAGGATTTCCTTGTTTATTTTTATAGCTGAATAATATTCCACATTTTCTTTATACATTTATCTGTCAATATACACACATACATACATCACATTTTCCATTCATTTTTTATATATGTCAATGCAAATATTTCCTCCTATTTCATATGTTGCCTTTTCATTTTTAAAATTTGTTTCCTTTACTATGAAGAAGACTTTTAGTTTCATGTAGCCTCCATTTGTTTATTTTTGCTTTTGTTGTTTGTACATTTAGTGTTATATTAAAAAAATCATTACCAAGGCCAATGGGAACTTTTCCACTAGGTTTTCTTCTAGGAATTTTATGGTTTCAGATATTATGTTTAAGTCTTTAATCAATTTAGAGTTGGTTTTTGTATATGGTGTAAGGTAAGGGTCCAATTTCATTCTTTGAATGTGGATATCCTGTTTTTCCAACACTGTTTATTGAAATGACCACCTTTTCCCCAATGTGTATTCCTGGTGCCTTTGTCATAGATTAGTTGACTGTACATGTGTGGGTTTATCTCTATTCTGTTGCATTGGTTTAAGCGTCTGTTTATTTGCCAGTATCATATTGTTGTGATTAAGGTAACTTTGTAATATAGTTTGAAATAAAAACTCTGATGCCTACAGCTTTGTTCTTTCTCAAGGTTGCTTTGGCTATTTGGGGTCTTTTGTGGTTCCATAATAATTTTAGGATTTTTTTATATTTCTGTGAAAAATGCCATTGGAATTTATCTTGATAGAGATTGCATTGAATCTGTAGATCTTTTTGGGTAATATGGACATTTCAGCCACATTAACTTTTCTAACCCATGAACATGGGATATTTTTCCATTTATGTCTCCTTCAATTTCTTTCATCAGCATCTTATAGTTTCCAATGTATAGATCTTTCACCTCCTTGGAAAAATTTATTTTTAAGTATTTTTTTCTTTTTAATGCTATTGTAAATGGGATTGTTTTCTTAATTTCTTTTTCAGATAGTTCGTTGTTAGTGTATAGAAATGCAACTGATTTTTTTATGTTGACTTTGTATCTTCCATCTTTAACGAATTCTTTTATTAGGTCTAATAAATGGGGTTTTTTTGGTGGAGGTAAAATCATGTTACTTGCAAACAGAGACAATTTAACTTCTTTTTTATTTGGATGCCTTTCATTTCTTTTTCTCATGTAATTGCTCTGGCTAGGACTTCCAGTACTATGATAAATAGAGGTGGTAAAAATTGGCATGCTTGTTCTGTATGCCAGTATCATATTGTTGTAACAAAGTATCATATTGTTGTGATATTTTAGAAGAAAGGGTTCAAGCTTTTCACCCTCGACTATGTTGTTAGCTGTGGTCTTGTCATCTATGGTCTTTATTATGTTGAAGTATATTCCTTCTATACCTCATTTGTTGACAATTTTTTTTATCATGAAAGGGTATTAAATTTTGTCAAATGTGTTTTCTGCATCTATTGAGATGATCATATTACTTTATCTTTCATTTTGTTAATGTGGAACATCACATTTATTGATTTGTATATGTTAAATCATCCTTGGATCTCAGGGATAAATTCCACTTGATTATGGTGTATGATCCTTTTAATATGCTACTGAATTCAGTTTTCTAGTATCAGTTGCAGATTTTTGCATCCATGTTCACCAGGGACATGTCCCTTTAATTTTCATGTCTTATAAAGTCCTTATTAGGCTTTGGCATGAGGATAATGTTGGCCTCATAAAGTGAATTTGGAAGTGACACCTCCTCCTCAATTTTGGGGAAGAGTTTGAAAAGAATTGTTTTTAATTTTTATTTAAATGTTTAGTAGAATTTACTCATGTAGCCATCTAGTCCTGGGCTTTTCTTTGTTGGGAGGTTTTTGGTTACTGGTTCAATCTCCTCATTCATTATTGGTCTGTTCAGATTTTGTTTCTTCAGCCTTGATAGGTTGTATGTTTCTAGAAATGTATCCATTTCTTATGTTATCTATTTGTTTTCTTAATTTTTAATTAAGAATATAAAAATTGTATATATTATTCATAGTAGTCTCTTATGATCCTTTTTATTTCTTGGGTATAAGTTGTAATGTCTTCCCTTTCATTTATAATTTTATTTACTTGAGTCCTCTCTCCTTTTTCTTGGTTAGTCTAGCTAAAAGTTTGTCAATTTTGTTTATTAAAAAAATTCAACTCATTAGTTTTGTTTCCTCTAGTCTCTATTTTATTTATTTCTGTGCTAGCCTTTATTATTTTCTCCCTTCTGCAAACTTTAGGATTATTATGTGTATGTTCTTCTTTTTCTAGTTCTTTGAGGTAGATAGTTAGGTTGTGTACTTGAAATATTTTTTTTCTTAATGTAGGCATTTATCGTTATAAACTTACCTCTTATAATTGCTTTTGTTTTGTCATATAAGTTTTGGTATATTGTGCTTCTATTCTGTTTGTCTCAAGATACCTTTTGATTTCTTCTTTGACCTAGTAGTTGTCCAGGAGTGTGTTGCTTAATTTTCACATGTTTGTTAATTTTCCAATTTTCTTCCTATTAACTGGTTTCCAGTTTCACACCATTGTGGTCAGAAAAGATACTTGATAAAATATCAAAATTCTTAAATTTGATAAAACTTGCTTTGTGACCCAACATATGATCTTTCCTGGAAAAAGTTCTGTGTATACTTGAGAAGAATTCAGGTGCTGTATTCAGGTGCTGTTGGATGGAATGTTCTGTATATATCTGTTAGGTCCATTTGGTCCCTAGTGTTAGTCAATCTGTTTTCTTATTTATTTTCTGTCTGGATGGCCTATCCATTGTTGGAAGTGGGGTACTGAGGCCCCTTACTATTATTGTAATTCTGTCTCTTTATCCAATTAACTATATTAATATTTGCTTTAAATATTTAGGTGCTCCAATAATATATACATATACATATACATATATTTACAATTGTTACATTCGTTTGATGAATTGACCCCTTTATTACTATACAGTGACCTTGTGTCTTGTGACTAATTTTGACTGAAAGTAGTCTGTTTTATTCACTATTTACCTTCCTTGTTTTGGTTATCATTTCCATGAAATTTCTTTTTTTCATCCCTTCATTTTCACCATATGTGTGTCCTTAAAGCTAGAGTGAGTCTCTTGGAGGCATCATATTGTTGGGTCTTTTTCTTTGATCCATTCAACCACTCTGTGTATTTTTTTAAAATTTTTATTGTTAGTTTCAGGTGTACAGAACAATGCAATAGTTATCCTTTTCACCCTCACAAAGTAACAACTCCCCTCCCCCATCTACTGCCCTCCCACCCCCAATATCATGCTTATCTACTACAATTCCATTGACTCCATTCCCACTCTCTACTCCATGCCCTGTGACTATATGTATACATAATTATAGTTGACATACAATATTATTCAACATCAGTTTCAGAAATACAGTGTGGTGGACAGGCCTCTACACCGACTATGAAGTGGTCTCCCTAACAAGACATGAGTTCATCTGGGCCTCCAAAAATATTTACAATATTATTGATTATGTTCCCCAGACTGTCTTTTCTATCCCTGAGGCCATATTGTAGTTACCAATTTGTATTGTCTCATCCCTTACCCTTCTCCTTCATCCCCACCCCCTCCCAACTAGCAACCCTCAGTTTTTCCTCTGTGTCTCTGAGACTATTTCTGTTTACATTTCTCATTTATTCAGTTTTTAGAATCCACGAATAAGTGAGATCATATGGTATTTGTCTATCTCTGACTGACTTATTTCACTTAGCATAATGTTCTCTAGTTCCATCCATATTGTTGCAAATGGTACTATTTCCTTCTTCTTTGTAGCTGAGTAATACTCCATTGTGTAAATATACCATAGAAATGTACCATTTCTTAACACTCTGTGTATTTTTATTTGAGAATTCAATTCATTTTTTTTCCAGGAGTTCCCCTTGACCAAGTTTACAACCAAACTGTTTTATTATATGAAAGGTTTTTTTGTTTGATTTGGTTTTGTTCTTAGTTTCAGGTGTACAAAACAACATAATGATTAGACATTTACATCCCTTACAAAGTGATAACCCCACCAACTCTACTACTCATCTGACATTGTACATAGCTATTACAATACCATTGACTATATTTCTTATGCTGTATTTTACACCCCGCCCCGATAAATCAAGTACCCATCTGACACCCTACACAGTGTTTACATTATTGATTATATTCCCTCATACTGTATTTCAAATCCCCATGACTATTTTGTGACTACCAATTTGTACTTCTTTTTTTTTTTTAAAGATTTTTTTTATTGGGGAACTGGGAGGATGGGAACAGTGCTGGGGAATTGGGGGAAGGGGAACAGACAAGGTGCTGTTGTTTTGTTCTTCAGTCTAGTTGTGGAGGACGTTGCTTCACTGGCCCAAGTTGGCACCATCATTGCATTCTTCCCGGGCGAGGCACATCAGTCACCAGCTTCTGGACAGCTGCTCACTGTGGCTGCTGGCCCCTCACGGTGGCTGCTGGTTACATATGGTAGCCCATGGAAACCTACTGCCACAGGGGCTGCAGCCTACGCCGTCGCTGGCGACTCATGGCAGCCCAGCTCCAGGTTGAGCTGTTGTTCAGCATCTTAGCTGTGGAGGGCAGTGTCACTAGCCCTCATATGTGGGATCTGAACCGGGGCCCTCTGGCATCCCAAGCCAGTTCTTAACCATCGCGCCACTCGGCCGGCCCAATTTTGTACTTCTTAATCCCTTCACCTTTCTCACCCATCCCCCAAACTCCTCCCATCTAGCAACCATAAGTTTGTTTTCTGTATCAATGGGACTATTTCTGCTTTGTTTACTCATTTATTCTGTTCTTAGATTCCACATATAAGTGAGATCATATGGTATTTGTGTTTCTCAGTCTGACTTATTTCACTTAACTTAATATCCCCTAGGTCATCCATGTTGTTGCAAATGGTAATATTTCATTCTTTCTTATGGCCGAATAATATGCCATTGTATAAATACACCACAATTTCTTTATCCAGTCATCTACTGATGAGCATTTTGGTTGTTTTCATATCTTGGCTATTGTGAATAGTGCTGCAGTAAACATAGGGGTACATATATTTTTTCAGGTTAGTGTTTTGGATTTCTTCAGATAAATACCCAGGAGTGGAATTGTTAGGTCATAAGGTAGTTCTATTTTTAATTTTTGAGGACCCTCCATATTGTTTTCCAAAGTGGCTGCACCAATTTGTAATCCTACCAACAGTACACAAGGGTTCCCTTTTCTCCACATCCTCACCAACACTTGTTGATTTATTGATGATAGCCATTCTGACAGGAGTGAGGTGATATCTCATTGTGGTTTTTATTTGCATTTAATGATGATTAGTGATGTTGAGCATCTTTTAATATGTCTATTTGCCATCTGTATGTCCTCTTTGGAGAAATATCTATTCAGGTCCTCTGCCCATTTTTAAATTGGATGGTTGGGCTTTTTGTTGTTGAGTTGTATGAGGGTTTTTTTTTTCAGTATAAATTTTGGATAGTAACCCTTTATCAGATGTATAATTGGTAAATATCTTCTCCCATTAAGTAGAATGTCTTTTCGTTTTGTTGATGGCTTCATTTGCTGTGGAAAAGCTTTTTAGTTTGATGTAGTCCCATTTGTTTATTTTTTCTTTTGTTTCCCTTACCTGAGGAGATATATCAGTAAAAATATTGCTAAGGGTAATGCCTGAGAGTTTACTTCCTATATTTTCTTGTAGGAGTTTTATGGCTTTGGGTCTTACATTTAAGTCTTTAATCCATTTTGAGCTTATTGTATATGGTGTAAGAAGGTTGTTCAGTTTTATTTTTTTTGCATGAATCTGTCCAGTTTTCCCAGCACCTTTTATTAATTAGACTGTCTTTACCCCAATGTAAATTCTTGCTTCCTTTGTCATAGATTAAATGACCATATAGGCATGGGCTTATTTTTGGGTTCTCTACACTGTTCCATGTATATATGTGTCTATGTTTATGCCAGTCCCATGCTGTTTCGATTACTATAGCCTTGTAGCATAATTTAATATCAGGTAGCATGATACCTCCAGCTTTTTTCTTCTTTCTCAGGATTGCCGTGGCTATTCAGGGTCTCTTATTGTTCCATATAAATTTTAGGATTCTTTGTTCTAGTTCCGTGAAAAATGCCATTGGTATTATGATAAGGATTGCCTTAAATCTATATATTGCTTTGGGTAGTATGAACATTTTAACTATAGTAACTCTTCCTGTCCATGAGCATGGTACATGTTTCCATTTATTTTCATCTTCTTCAATTTCTCTCTTTAATGTCTTATAATTTTCTGAGTACAAGTCTTTTACTTCCTTGGTTAAATTTATTCCTAATTATTTTATTTTATTATTTTGCTGCAATTGTAAGTGGGATTGTTTTCTTAATTTCTCTTTCTCATAGTTTGTTATTGGTGTATAAAATGCAACTGATCTCTGAATATTAACTTTGTACCCTGCTACTTTACTAAATTCATCTATCAGTTAGTTCTAATAGTTTTTTTGTGGAATCTTCGGGGTTCTCTATATACACTACCATGTCATATGCAAATAATGACAATTTTACTTCTACCTTTCCTATTTGGATACCTTTTCTTGTCTGACTGCTGTAGCTTGAGCTTCAGTACTATGTTGAATAAAAGTGGTGAAAGTGGGCATCCTTGGTTTGTTCCTGATCTTAAGGGGAATGCTTTTAGCTTTTCCCCACTGAGTATGATATTAGCTGTGGGTTTGTCTCATATGGCCTTTTTTATGTTAAGATATGTTACCTCTATTCCCACTTTGCTGAGAGTTTTTATCATAAATGGATGCTGGATTATGTCAAATGCTTTTTCTGCATCTATTGATATGACTATATGATTTTTATTTTTCATTTTGTTTATGTGGTGTATCATATTCATTGATTTGTGGATATTTAACCAACCATGCGTACCAGGGATGAATTCCACTAGATAGTGGTGTATAATCTTTTTAATAAATTGCTGAATTTAGTTTTTGTTTTTTGGTAATGTTTTTGTTTGGTTTTGGAATCAGGGTAAATAGTGGCCTTGTAAAGTGAGCTTGGAAGCCTTCCCACCTCTTGGACTATTTTTGAATAGTTTGAGAAGAATAGGTGTTAATTTTTTTTGAATGTTTGGTAAAATTCAACTGTTAAGCCATCTGGTCCAGGACTTTGTTTTTTGGGAGCTTGTTGATTACTGATTCAATTTTGTTGGTAGTAACCAGTCTGTTCAAATTTTCTGTTTCTTCTTGATTCAGCCTTAGAAGATTTTATGCTTCTAGGAACTTATTCATTTCTTCCAGATTTTCCCATTTTTTCACATATAGTTGCTTGTAGTATTTTCTTCTTCTTCTTTTTTTTTTTTTGTATTTCTGTGGTGTAGGTTGTCACTTCTCATCTTTCATTTCTGATTTTATTTATTTGGATCATCTCTCTTTTTTCCTTGATGAGTCTGATGAGATTTTTCTTGTTTCTTTAAGTAGGCCTGCATTGCTATGAATTTCCTTCTTAGGACTGCTTTCACTGTGTCCCATAGATTTTGTGTCATTGTGTTTTCATTTTCAAATTTCTCAGGGTATATTGTGATTTCTACCTTGATCTTATGGCTGACTCATTCACTATTTAGTAGCATGTTATTTAGTCTCCATGTGTTTATGTGTTTTTCAGCTTTTTTCTTTTTGTAATTAAGTTTATTGGGGTGACATTGGTTAGTAAAATTATATAGGTTTCAAGTGTACATTTCTATAATGCATCTCTATAAAATGCATTGTGTGTTCACCACCCAGAGTCAGTTCTCCTTCCATCACCATATATTTGATCTTCTTCTCCCTCTTTTACATTCCCTCCCCCTTACCATCTAGAAACCACTAAACTGTTGTGTCTATGAATTTTTGTTCCTTTGTTTATTTGTGTTCTTTTGTTAATTTCAGTTTTATATATCTTTTTCTGTCTGACTTATTTCACTTAGCATAATTATCTCAAGATCCATCCATGTTGTTGCAAATGGCAGTATTTTATTTTTTCTTAAGGCTGAGTACTATTCTATTGTGTATATGTGCCATATCTTCTTTATACAATCGTCTGTTGAAGGATAGTGGTTGTTTCCATGTTTTGTCCACCATGAATAATGCTGCAATGAACATCAGGGTACATATATCTTTATGGATAAACGTTTTCAGATATTTTGAGTAGATACACAGAAGAGGGGTTTCTGGATCATATGGTAATTCTATTCTTAATTTTTTGAGAAACCTCAGTATTGTTTTCCAAAGTGGTTGTACCAATTTACATTTCCACCAACAGTGTTTGAGGGTTTCTATTTCTCTACAGCCTTTTTAACACTTGTTATTATTTGTCTTGTTGATGATAGCCATTGAATAGGTGTGAGATGATATCTCATTGTGGTTTTGTTTGCATTTCCCTAACAGCTAGTGAAATTGAGCATTTTTTCACATATTTGTTGGCTGTTTGTATGTCTTCTTGGGAGAAGTGTCTGTTCAGGTCCTCTGCTCATTTCCTTTAATTGTGTTTTTGTTTTGTTTTGTTTTGTTTTTAGTTGTATACCTTCTTTATTTTTTTTAATTTATTTTTTTTATTGGGGAATTGGGGGGATGGAAACAGTGCTGGGGAATTGGGGAAAGGGGAACAGACAAGTTGCTGTCGTTTTGTTCTTCAATCTAGTTGTGGAGGATGTTGCTTCACTGGCCCAAGTTNCTGCTGGCCGCTCACGCTGGCTGCTGGCCACACACGGTAGCCCATGGCAATCCACTGCCACAGGGACTGCAGCCCACGCCGTCGCCGGCGACTCACGGCAGCCCAGCTCCAGGTTGAGCTGTTGTTCAGCATCTTAACTGTAGAGGGCAGTGTCACTGGCCCTCATATGTGGGATCCGAACCGGGCCCTCTGGCATCCCAAGCGAGTTCTTAACCATTGCGCCACTCGGCCGGCCCTATACCTTCTTTATATATTTTAGACATTAGCCCTTTATTGGAGGTGTTGTTTGCAAATATCTTCTCCCATTCAGTTGGCTGCCTCTTTGTTTTGTTGATGGCTTCTTTTGCTGTGCAGAAGCTTTTTAGTTTGATATAGTGCTATTCATTTATTATTACTTTTCCTTCTCTTGCCTTTGAAGTTAAATTCACAAAATCCTCTCTAAGACCAATTCCATAAGTTTAGTAATTATGTTTTCTTCTATGCAACTTATTGTTTCAGGTCTTTGATCCATTTTGAGTTAATTTTGGCATATGGTGACATATAGCAGTCTAGTTTCATCTTTTTGCATGTGGTTTTCTAATTTTCCCAGCACCATTTATTGAAGAAGGAGGATAATTATACATCTTGTGTAAGCCAGTGGGGAAGATAAATTGACACATAATGGGAAGTTGTTGGGAAAAGGAGCCCTCAAATCAGTTTGTCTGGCTCATTCTTACCTCTAGTTCATGGACGGGCACAGGCTGTGATGGAAGACAGGAAACACACTTGATCCTTATGGTCAGGGGGTTTAAGTCCTGCTTTTGCTCCTCGGTCATGATAGGAACTTCTGTCTTTAAAGTCAAAAAACAATCTAAAATGTTGGCAGACCTCCCACTGCCACGACTGACAACAGTTTGCCATCCTGGGGGGGGGGAATATATACAGCATTAGATTGTTACTCATGACAGTCCCAAGACAAGCACAGAGGCATCAAGCAACCTGAGAAGAGCCAATGATAAGATTATAATTTAAAAAAACTTTTAAAAAAAGAATTGGGAAACACTTATAGGCAGCATGTTATACACCAGCTATTGAGGTTCCATAAATTCTCTGGGAGAATTTAATTTTTGTGACTTAATCTTGATGATCATCTTGTAATATTGCAGTTTCTGATTTATCTATAGGATACAATAAGGAATAAAGGTGCTTGGGAGCCACCATCCCAAAATAGTCAGATTTACTTGGTCTAGGTGTAGACTTTATGCTGGGTTTTTTAAAAGCTCCCCAGGTGATTCAAAACCACCATCCTATACTTGTCCAGTACAGTACTTACTGGTTATATGCGACTACTTAAATTTAAATTAATTCAAATTGAATACACTTTAAAATGTGATTTCTTCTTCACATGAGTCACATTTCAAATGCTCAGTAGTCATGTGTGGCTGGTGACTACTGGACTGGACAGTGCAAATACATCTTTATCACTGCAGGAAGCTCCATTGGAGACTGCTACTCCTGGCAATTATCTTAGAACACATTCAAGCATAAATCATGCCAGTGTCTACCTGGTGTCCTGTAGTGTTGCTTTAACTGCTGTGGTCTAATAGGAAAAGCATAGATATTGATGTCAGACATAACTGATATATTTGAGCCAAATCAAACATGGCACACCTCATACTATGTCGGTTTTGCAATAGTGTGACTAGAAAAAGGATGGGTGAATTGAGCCACTGCATGACACACACATAGCTGTGAGAATACTCTTCTCATAAAAGGTGTCCATTTCACCAGGTAGAGACATACTGGTATAGGAAAACAATTTATAAAGCTACAGTTTTGCAAGCAGAGAAGCTAGGTTCAAATCCTAGATCTGACTCTTAATAGTCATGTGACCTACAACAGTGGAGGCTCTTTGAGGCTCAATTTACTCATGTGCAGAATGGGCACAGATACCACCCTTCTTAGAGTTATATATAGAAAGGTGCCAGGAACACTGTTCAGCACATAGTACATGCTCAAAAAATCAGTTCTATTACTTTCAAAATGCTTATAAACATGTTTCTAGGGCACATAAAAACCCAGTCACTCATGCTCAGAAAGAGTAGTCACTTCCAAAACAAGTCATGAGCCTGGTGTGTGCAGCCGTCTGCATGGCCATAAGCCATGAGCACCTCCTGAGCAGCTCTCCCTGCTCCCACGTGATTCTCTTCATTAAAACCCACTAATTAAGGCCATAACTAATTACGATTTGTGTTCTAGAACTTTGTAAGCCTTTTCATATAAAAGATTGCCTGATATAGAAAAAAATCTCCAGTTTAAACATGTACTCAAATCATCATTCATGACTGGCCGAGTTGCTCAGTTGGTTAAGAGTTGGTTTAAGAGCTCGAGCTCTGAGCAACAGGGCCTCTGGTTCAATTCCCACATGGGCCAGTGATGCTGTGCCCAAGCTGAGCTGTCACCATCAACAGGTGCCAGGATGGCTCAGCTGGTGTAACAACAAGACTGCCTGTTCGATGGTGGGCTACACCCACCTACAACTAAGACTGAACTTGGCACCTTGAGCTGAGCTGCTGCCCGGATGGCTCAGTGGATAGAGTGTGCACTCTTAACAACAAGGCTGCCGGGTTCAACTCTCACATGGAATGGTGTCTACACCCACCTGCAACTAATATTGAACACAACACCTTGAGTTTAGGGGCCACAAACTGCCGACGGGCAGCCAGATGGCGACTGGCTCCTTCCACAGCTAAGATTGAAGAACAACAACTTGGCTGGTCCTCTTCCCCAATTCACCAACACTGTTCCCCTCTCCCAATTCCCCAATAAAATCTTTTTTAAAAATCATCATTCATAAATTTAGGGAGGTGTCAGCCATAATTACAGAGTAGAGTTTCTCAACCTCAGTACTACGGACATTTGGGGACAGATAATTCTTTGTTGTGTGGACATTTAGCAGGATTCCACTAATACCAATAGCATCCCGCTCACTTATGACAATCCAAAATGCCTCCACACACTGTCAAATGTTTCCTGGGAGGCACCAGTGCCTGAGTTAAAAACCACTGTTCCAGAGTAAGGGGAAAGGTGTGGGGGAATGGACACTTTATGGTTTGTGCACTTACAGCTGCTAGACTTGAATATGCATTAATGCCATTTAATCCTCAAACAGCACTGTGTGGTTGCTATCATATTTTCTTTACATATGAGAAACGGAGGCCCACAGATGTTAAGTAATCATCTAAGGTCTTTTGCTAACAAGTGTTGGAACCAGTGTCCAAACTAGTCCTGTTTGGCTAGGTTTGGCCCCTCCGATATTCAATAAAAATAAGAGTTTATTCCAAACACAGAATCTTTCTGAGTTACTAACTAACCAATATTTACGACTAAGGTATGCAAAGTGTATGGCCTAATTTGAAACTGAAGATGATTATCAAAATAATCATGCTGGTTTTGGAATAGATCTTATGCTACTATTTTATGGGAAACACAAACATACAATAGGCCTGCTGAGTCAAGGCCATTCTTGGTTATAACCATAAACCATGACATCAGTGTAAATCATGACATCTGTTTTCCTTGCTGGAGGCCCACTGTCCTGCATCCAGCCCACCTAATGTCATGATAGAAGCAGCTGCCGCCTCCATGCCAGCAACCTCTGTGTCTTACTGTGTGTACGGTTCCATGTTAAGCAGTTTACAAACATTATCTCATGTGATCCTTACTATAGACCTCAGAGGTAGGAATTATCACCCCCATTTTACATATGAGGAAACTGAGACTCAGAGAAAGCAGGTAACTTGCTGGTAAGTGGCTGAGCCAGGATTCAAAGTCACCAGAGCTCTTGCAATAACTGTCATATTACACAGCCACGACAGCACAGGTTAAAGAGAGGGAGTTCCAGGCATTTCTTGGCCTCACTATTCTGGAAATAGCCACACCTAGCAGTCCCAGACCATTCTAGCTTCTCCTTCCCCTCACAGCAAAATTAAGGAACACAGTCATGCAGGTCACTCAGAGCTCACCCATCTAGAGGATCACTGGTTCCTCTTCAGGATTCAATGACCATGAAGCATTAACCATGATGTTTGCTCCAAGCAGAAGCATGCAACAGCTGTGTGTGGGGCTTGGTCCTCCCAGAGCACAACATGAGAGTGGGTAAGAGTCTATGAAAATTTACTTCTCCAGAAAAATTTCTGATGTGGTGGGAAAGCTAAGGCAGTCCAAAAGGCCCAACTTTACGTGAAAGCTGATTTTCAAAAATCCATTTAAAGGTACAAAATAAAAAGTTAATAGCATTTCTTCAAAATGTATGAACATTAACCTAACAGCCTGTGAGAATTACGATTTTTCTAGCACCTGTGGAACTCAACACTGACTTTACAGGGTTTTACTCTCCGTGTCTACAAAAGTCAGTTCCATGTCAGAGAAGACTTAAATCTAAATTTCTGCAGATTAGCCAGGAGAGGGCGCACATTCACCATGATGGCCAAAAAAAAAAATCCACAATTAAATAGGTTTGAAATTTCTTTAAGGCGAAAAGGAAGAGGAACTCCCAAAATAAACAACAGTTCTAAACCTGGTTGGTTAGAAATAAGTGAGCCTCTAGGTGATCACTACTGATGTAACAAGGAAGTCTAGGGGCTCCTTCCTAAGGAAGGATCACTACCTCCTGTGGTGTAGTTCCCCTCACCCATATTACCCTTTTTAAAATAAAGTCACATAATTTTTCCCAAAATATATTCTCAGCTTTCCATCACCAAAACATATGGATATAATAAATACCTATTTATTACTTAGCAAACTGTAGAAAACTTAGTTTATAACTTGTGATAGATCTTATAAAACAAAAAAATCAAACATCTGTTCCATCACCGAGCTGTGTGAGCTCAGCTAAGTTACTTGAATTCTAACTGGAAAAAAACATGGTGACAATGATAACCACTCCTGACACCACTGCCACAAGTTTGAGAGGATGAGTTTGTCATGAGAAGTAAATGATGGGATATAACTACTGGTTCCCTTTCCTAATTTCCTTTACTAGATGTTTTCATAAAAATCTGTAGAAACTTGTTTATTAAAAAGCAGCGTCTTGTTTAGCAAAAAAAATTATGATATTTATTATTTTCACAGGTTTCCTTAGACTTTGGAATCAGAGCTGGGTTCAAATCCTGTCTTCACACTTCCTTGTATGTGATCTTAGATAATGCATTTAACTCTCTAGGCTTCTGTTTCCCCTTCTGTATAGTGAGACTCTTACTCCCGCTTTCTAAGATGGCTGTGAACATGAAGTTCAGTGGCATAGAGCATAGGCTTTGGTCACCATGAGCATCCTGTTTATGGATTTTCGGCCACTTTTGACAGGACAACCAGAAACTGTTGGGAACAAGTGTAGCTACCTGCAAGGAGTGGCATTACTGCCAGCTGGATGGAGAAGGAGCCCTGCTTCCAGTGGCCTGCCAGCTTGGGGTCAGTGTCTTCTTCTGCTCGAGATTTCTTCCTTCTCTTCTGGCTTTTTTTTTTCTTCTCTGATTCTTTCTGTTTAACTGTGAAATTAAAAGAAGGAAACAAGTGTTAAGAGGAGCTCATATCCAAGCTGCCATATGTGAATGTACACAAGCTACAGATATTTGGGAAGGTACTGGAAGCTCCCTGAAGGCAGAGGTTGTTTTTGTGCTGCTGTCCTTTCCCAGAAACCAGAAGAGGTGTCTAAATGTGGGTAGCTGACCAGTTACCAGTTATATCCAGAGAGAAATTGAGGGGTGTCCTGATCTCCCACCTGCTACTACCAAGAATGTGTGCAATAGGGGGCTAAGTTTGCCATGATGACAACAGCACCACAACATAAGTTCTCCTTCAAGTCAGCTCTTCACCACAGAATAGGGTTGAGGTTTGGGCTTTGGAGTTGAACCACCAAAGTTCCAGAACCAGGTCTACCCCTCCTGCAGTGTAGTGCTGGAAAAATACCTCCCCATTCTGAGCCTCAATTACCTCATATGTTGAGTATGGGCAACAGCACCTGCTTTCTAGGGTCTTGAGAAGAATAAGTGAGCAAGGGTACACAAAAGCTCAGGTCAGTCCAAGATCAGATCAAGAATAAAACGGAGGGCCGGCCGAGTGGCGCAATGGTTAAGAACTGGCTTGGGACGCCAGAGGGCCCCGGTTCGGATCCCACATATGAGGGCCAGTGATGCTGCCCTCTACAGCTAAGATGCTGGACAACAGCTCAACCTGGAGCTGGGTTGCCATGAGTCGCTGGTGATGGTGTAGGCTGCAGCCCCTGTGGCAGTGGGTTGCCACGGGCTACCGTATGTAGCCAGCAGCCAGCGTGAGTGGCCAGCAGCTGCAGTGAGCAGCCATCCAGAAGCCGGAGAATGATGTGCCTCGCCTGGGAAGAGCGCAATGATGGTGCCAACTTGGGCCAATGAAGCAACGTCCTCCACAGCTAGACTGAAGAACAAAACGACAACAACTTGTCTGTTCCCCTTCCCCCAATTCCCCAGCACTGTTCCCATCCCCAAATTCCCCAATAAAAATCTTTAAAAAAAAAGAATAAAAGGGAGATGTTAAGACATAAATCTCTGCTAGTTTATACCATGAGCTATTGGCTCCATTATATAAAGGCCAATGGAACAAACTAGAAAGTGCAGAACTAGATCCACACACATAGGGGGACTTAATAGATGCCAGAGGTAGCATTTCAAATCAATTGAAAAGAATAGAATAGCCAGTTAATTATATTGACTATTCATTTAGAGGCAAATAAAATTATCAGCACCTCATATCATATGCAAAATGAATTGCAGACTAAAGGTGGGAAACAAAAACTTCAAAATCATTAGAAAAATATATAGGAGAAGGTACTGACATGTGGATGAGGAAGGATTTCTTAAATATTTTCAAAAGTACCAACTAGAAAGGAATTGTTAAATAACTGGTGTACAAAAGAAAACACCATACACAGAGTGAAAGGATAAATTACAGATCTCAGTCTGTGAGGTTTATAATGCATGTAAATGACATGCATAATTATTCCGAAGATGTAAAAAATAAAGCTTACAAATCAATAAGAAAAAATCTGGAACCCAACGGAAAAATAAGCAAAGAAATAAGAATAGGCAAATCATATATGAGTATGACCAAATAAGCATATGAAATGTTCTCAACGCCACTAGGAATCAGGAATTAAGCTCCTGACTGTGCCAAGCATAGGTGATGATGTGGAGAAACAGGGATTCTCAGGAGTGCTGTTAGAAGGGCAACCCAGAGAGTAAACTGGCAGCATCTCCTAAGGAGTAAAGGTGCATTTCCTACACCTGGTGACCTCATTGGGTAATGCTTTAGACTATCCTGCGTGTGCACATGGACACCTGCACAAGGATGCTAGCTATTGCAGTGCTGATGGGCCAGGAAATTGAAGACAACTCAATCTCTCTCATGGGGGACTGCATGGGTGAAGGATAGTACATTCATCTAATGGGGTACTCTACAGAAGTTGTAATGAAGGAGCTGGACTTACGTATATTGACAAGAATAAATCTCAGAAATAAAGTTGAGTGCAAAGAGCAAGTTGCAGGTAGATATGTGTGGTATGAAATCATTTCTGTGACTCATAAAAACAAAAATCAATAACATGTTGTATGAATGTGTGAGAAAGAATGGAGTGGCAGGAAGGGTCACACCAGTTTCTATCTCAGTATATAGTATGTTTCTTTTTTTATTATTTTTATTGTTAGTTTCAGGTGTACAGAACAATGCAATAGTTACCCTTTTCACCCTCACAAAGTAACAACCCCCCTCCCCCATCTATTGCCCTCCCACCCCCAATATCATGCTTATCTATTACAATTCCATTGACTCCTTTCCCGCACTCTACTCCATGTTATAGTATGTTTCTTAAAAGCACAGGATGCAAAGGGGGCTGAAACTGTATCTGTAACCTTTTATTTCTTAAAACCAGAAAAAAGAAAAAAGAACAAGAAAGTTATGAAGGACATTTATAAAAAAATAATAAAACCTACTGTATTTTGCCATGCATAATGAGCACTTTTTTGCCCAATTTGTGAGGGAAAAATAAGGATGCACATTATACATGGGTAGTACTAATTCTGTATCTATATAAATGTTTTTAATTCTTTTATTTATGCTTATGGCTTAAAAGTGTAACTCTAGAAATCAATAATGATATCTGTATGCAAAATAATACCATGGAATACAATAATTGGTTTTGTTGAACTTATGATGAACTAGCAACAACGAAGAGTTCTTGGCCTTCTATGATGCATAAATATCATAAATTTGTCACTGGTACATAAAATTGCTTTACCTTGTATCTATTCTTGTGTTTTGTAATTATTTGTTACATAAAATTTCTTGTACCATAATATGTTTAAAAAATGCTAAAGGGCCGGCTGAGTGGCTCAATTGGTTAAGAGTTGGTTTGGAAATGCGAGCTCTGAGCAGCAGGGCCACCAGTTTGGTTCCCACATGGGCCAGTGACGCTGCACCCTCTACATACAGCTAAGATGGTGAGCAACAGCTGGACCTGGAGCTGGGCTGCCGTGAGTGGCCAGTGACAGCATAGGCTGCAGTGGGGCTGCAGTGGGCTGCTGTGAGGTACCGTGAGTGTCCAGCAGCCAGTGTGAGTGGCTGGTGGCTGGCAGTGGGCGAGAGCTGCTGTGAGCTGCCGTGAGCCGCCGTGAGCCACTGTGAGTGGCCATCCAACGACCAGCAGCTGACTGCCTCAGCCGGGAAGAGCACAATGATCATAATACCAACATGGGCCAGTGAAGCGATGTCCTCCACAACTAGGCTGAAGAACAAAAAGGACAGCAACTTGTCTGTTCCCCTTCCTTGATTCCCCAAAACTGTTCCCCTCCCCCAATTCCCCAATAAAATGTTTTTTTAAAAAAAGATAAAATTCCTTTATAATACAAAAAACAAGTACCTAAATGCAAACAAATAAAAATTTCAATTAAAATGAAAGATTTTTTTCCCCTGAAAGTTTGTGCCAAAAATGTGGGTGCCCATTATACATGGGAGCACATTATACATGGCAAAACACAGTAAATTGTGGGTACATTGTTGTTATATTTTTCTGTGTATGTTTCTATCTTTATATCAAGATAAAAAAAGAATGGTTTGAAAGCCTCATTAAAATGCTCAAATAACATAAAAAAGAAGTGAGGCAGTTTTATCTTAAAAAGAGAAAACTCAGGAGGAGCTGAGAGGTGTTCAGATATGAAAGTGTGGACTAGTCTTTTAGGGCTTTAAAAATAGAAATGAATTTTTAATTTTCAGAATTATTTTTATTTATTATTATTTTTAGATTTTTAAAATTATTTTTTGTTATGAAATACACATTTTTTAGAATTAGTTTCAGCTGTACAACACAGTGCAATAGTTATACTTTTTACCCCTCAAAGTGACAACCCTCCTCCCCCAATCCGCCACCCCACTTCCCGCCAGTATCATACATATCTATTACAATTCCCTTGACTCCACTCCCACAGTATACTCCACGTCCCATGACTATAAATATATATATATATATATACATATATATATATATATTCACTTATAGTTGACATAGAATATTATACAACATCAGCTTCAGGTGTACAGTGCAGTGATCAAGCCTCTACCCCATCCATGATGCAGTCTCCCTAGCAAGACATGTGACCACCTGACACCCTACAAAATATTTACAACATTATTAATTATATTCCTCAAACTGACTTTCATGTCCGTGTGGCAATATTGTAGTTACGTATTTATGCTGTCTAACCCCTTCCCCTTCTCCCTCATCCCCACCCCCCTCCCAACTAACAGCCATCAGTTGTTCCTCTATATCTCTGAGACCACTTTTTACTTTGCTTGTTCATTCAGTATTTTAGATTCCACATATAAGTGAAATCATATGGTATTTGTCTTTCTCCGACTGACTTATTTCACTTAACATAATAGTCTCTAAGTCCATCCATATCGTCCCATAGAAATGAATTTTATTCACCTGTGTCTCCAACACCTAGTAGACAGCCTGACTCAAACTGTCATTTCTCTCCACAACTTCAATGTTGAACTAGAACCAGGAGAAGCAGACTAACTGAATGAGAGTTAAGGAAATGACTTGTAACAGTTACAAGTGAATGAACAGGAAATGGCCATCCCAAGAGGCAGCAAGTGTACAGGCTCTAGATTTTCTGCCTCACACTGGAAACCCAACTGCTTGCTGAAAAGCTGGTGAGGAGATCTAGGCCAAGAACGAGGAGGTAGATTTACTGGCTTCTGAGTGAAACAGGGCCCAGTTGGGACCCCCACAAAACAGGTCTCACCTCTCCCTGCCCTAGAGCTTAACAATTGATAAACCACTTCCCTGTGGTTTGTGCTTGGAAAGTCCCCTGTCCCAGTTCCTGGAGCTTAGGATGTCCCCTGTCGCGGTTCCCTGCTTTAGATAATTATCCTGAAACTTACACTTGCTTACTAGTCAAAATGCCCCGTGCTTGCCAATTATAATCTTTATGGCCTAGCATTCTTTCCAGGTTACTGTCATCACTGCTCCTGGGTTGCTGATGCGACTGGAGAGCCACATCGCCAAAGGGAATGCTCCATGCAGACACCCTGGAACCATCACATAGCCTCTGGAGGAATGTCCAGGTTTTCCCTTAAATATCCCAGGCTGGTCTGAAAATGCTAAGGCAGTTTTTGGAGGTGTTAACGCACTGCCTTCTCAGACCACTGGTACTCTGATAATAAACTCTTACTCTATGACCCAACTCCTGTGTTGGTCTATTGGCTGAGCGGCACAGGCAGCACAAGCCCTGGACTCGTTTTGCCTCTGGTTTCATGAAGATCTTTGTTTCTCTGCAGTCTGTCATTAAGATTTCATGTTTCTGCATTAGTAGTTCCTGTAACCTGGGATGCTAATTCCCTCATTCCACTGTAAGAAGCAAATAGCTTCCTATCTTCCAGTGAGTCTTTCCATATCCCCCACTCATCTGTGCTTTCTCAATATACCACATACCTACCCCACCATAGCATCTGTCACATAGGATTGTAATTATTTGTTTGAAAGTCTCCAGTAGACATTAGAGCTTTTCATGTTTCCTATATTCACAACATCATCACAAGATTAGGAGCACAAAAATGTTGGAAGGGAGGTGACAGAGGAGGTAGATGGATGGGATAATGTGGGTAAGTGAATGGGATGAAATGGGATTGGATGGATGGATAGATGGATGGATGGACGGATAGATGTTGGGGATGGAAGGATGAGGTGAGATAGAATGGATAAGTTGAAAGTATATGTAGTATTCTTTTATTTTGAGTAATATTTGGTCAGATATCACAGAATCTTATTAAAATATTTGGAATTTGAAATATTTCATAATTATTTCAAGTCTAGTTATAAAATTCCAAAATCCCATCCTTACTTTGAAATTTTTGCTTTTCTAATATGCTTGTTAAGCTTCTAAATGATGGCCTCTCAATTAATTTCTTCATCTCCATCACAGTTGCCCCTCCCAAAGAAATAGTTGGTAGTCTTAACATACTCCATCTAGAAAATTCACAAAGAGAAAAATAAAGGTGAAAAAAATCAGGGACCAGATAGATCTAAGAATCTACTAGGTTGTCAGAAAAGTCATGATGCATTTTTGTAATGGAAAACATAGAAAAAAATACATCATGACTCTTCTGACAACCCAATATTTATTGGATAAAATGTAAGCAGATTAAAAAAATAATAACATTGCATTCCTCTAACCCAGGGGTCGGAAAACTGTGGCTCACAAGTCACATGTGGCTCTTTGGGTACGTATATGTGGCTCTGAAGTAAAATTGAAAATGAAAACAAAACTATCATAGTTTCATTTATAAAATTTTTAAAGGATATTATTCACATAATGGTGATTTCATTTGTTTTATAGGTCTTGCAAAACTTTGAGGGATAGGATAGGCTCTTCCATCTCAAAAGTTTGCTGACCCCTACTCTAACCTAATGCTTCTTAAATTTCAACATGCATATAAACCATCTGGGAATGTTGCTAAATAAAAAGCAGATTGTGGTTCAGTAAGCCTGGAGTAGGTCTGAGATTCCACATTTCTAGCAAGCTCCCAGTAATGGTGATGCTATTGGTCTGCAGACCACACTTGTACTATCAATTTCTAGAAAATATAATGGAAAATAATATATTTTTAATAAAAGAAACTGAAATTCTAAAATATCCAGAAATTCATTTACAGGAATTATCCACAACATCTATAGGAAGGAAAAATTAACTCTATCAATAACGTCATAAAGGAGTTGCTGAACTAGGTGAAAATATACACCAGGATCAGGGATGGGAGAAATTCACAATGTAAAAATGTCAACTTTTTTCCAAATTAATCTATAAATTCAATGCAAAAACAATTTTTTTTAAATCAAGATTTTTTTTTCAATGACATTTTCTCTTGGTTGTCCCTATCCTATTCCCTCAAGTAACCAGCTGGGCCTCCATTCTACTCCTAGTCTCCACAGCATCCAAGGAAACTTCTCCACACCCTTCTTAAGCTCCAAGAGGCCCCAAGAGCAATTGCCCTCACAGAAGGAAGGGCTATGGACTTGTAATCTGAAGGAGTGGGTTGGGATCCTGGCTTTACCAATACTCCTAAGATTCCCAAGAATTCTTTTAGAACTTTGTGCAAATCACTTAACTAGTCATCTAGTGTAGAACATGGAGATAGAACCACCTCACAGAATAAGCGTTATGAGGATTACATGAGACAAAGTAATGCACGACAAAGCACAGTGCCTGACATATAACATGTGCTCACAAACACAAGCATTTCTCCCTCTGTTCCTTTCATTTCACCTGGATTGCATGAACTCCAACATAATTGAAGTTACTAAAAATCTACACAATTCATGGGGGGGGGTCTGTAGGACTAGTATAAGAGAGGGCTGCTCCCCCACTCCCCAAAATAACATAGGTTCATTCTTACCCAACTGTAGCAAGATCTTCCATTCTGAGTAGCTTTTCATATTCCTCGGTGTTCTTGGAAAGAGTTTCAGGCTCTGCTGCATGAGAACCTCATAGTTAGCAAAGGTCTCCAAACTTCTTGTTCCATACTAGTTCACTAAGAAATGAGGGTCCTTTACACATTTTGTAAAACCAGTCCCAAATAGCAGGCCTGGTATGTGGTGAGCATTTAGTAAAAAAATTAATAATAAATGAGTACATGAGTGAATATACAGACTAATTATGATTATTTGGACAATGGAGGCAAGAGGAGGCCTCCAGTTCTTTATATAGTGCCCACAAAGAAAAAAGAAAAGAAGAAAACCCTATTATTTATTCAGTTGTCCACTTCAGCACTGTTTACATAGAATATACCATATTTCCCCATGTATAAGACACGCTGTTTTTCGAAAAATTTGGCATCTAAAAACTGGGTACGTCTTATACAGTGGTTATAGATTTTTTTACTTGCATTTCCCACTTTTTCATGCTTGTTGTCTTTGCACTCATTGTTTAGCACTTGTTACCGGTATATTACAGTAGGTTACATTTTGCCACGTTCTGCCCAGAAATGGCTCAGAAAAGATTTTCCTACAGTGCTGAATTCAAGTTAAAAGCGATCCGGTTTGCAAACGTGAATGGAAATCGTGCTGCTGAACGTAAGTTTGGTCCTCCTCCAACTGAGAAAACAATCTGAGACTGGCTACGGGAAGAAGAAACCCTACTGAAAACACCATGGCAGAAGAAGGCCGTGAGAGTCAAGTCAGCAAAATGGCCAGATTTAGAGAGGGAATTTAAGATATGGATCAAAGAGCAAAGGGCAATTGGGTGATTCATCATCAGACACAGATGAGGACAAGCTAATCATTGGGAGTTTTGACAGTGATGAAGAGTTGTATGAATTTTATGATGAATAAAACTTGAGTTCAATAACTTCATGTAATACATTTTTTTTCAAATTTCGGGCCCCAAAATTAAGGTGCATCTTATACATGGGAGCATCTTATACATGGGGAAATACGGTACTCAAAACACTCCCAGATTCCTAAGTTCCCACCTATAGGGAATGATTAAGCAAATTACAGTAGTACCAGCAGATGAAATATTATTTAGTCACCTCAAATGAAGTTTATAGAAAGTTTTGAGGGAAATAGGAAAGTGCATGTAATAACATGTTACTATCAGAATACAGAATCAAGTATCCAAGATAACCTCGTCTATGTAAAAAAAATCTTAGAAGAAAAAGAATTTGCCATAATATGATAACCAAAATATTACAATGCTTATTCTTAGTGATGGACTTATAGTTTCCCTGTTTTATGCTTTTCTATATTCGTTGAATTTTCTAAAAAACACATATATAACTTCTACAGTTAGAAAAGTTCTTTTGTAAGCCAAAGAAAAATAATCAACAACAAAAAGTGAGTCATGCAGAGAGAGCAGAGCTTGCTTTGGCAGTGTGAACCAGCATTAGCAGCTGATACACGTGAAGGACACTAATGCACACACACTATACCAGTATCACCAATCAATCACTTTCCCTGCCATAGTTTGCACTTGGCTTATCCACAAAGGTCATCTCCACTCACCATGTAAAGACTTTAAGTGTTTTCCTGCTTTTTCTGGTTTTCCTGGTGCATACTTCTGGTCCCAGTCCTCTTTGACATGAATGCCTTGTTCAGACAATCTTTTCTGATTTAAAACCAAATGTCTTACTTCTTCTAGAATGCATGAGAAAAAAGAATAATTGACTCGATCAAGCAGAAATACTGGTTGAATACCTACTATGTGACAATATCTCTTCTGGTGTTGGAGATGGAGCTATGGATAAAATAGGAAAGGTCCCTGACCTCCTTGAGTTGTTGCCTAAGGGGCTGTGGCTTCAAAATACCAGGACACTTAAACCTCAACTGGCAACAGCTTCTTCCAAATAAGACCATTCATTAAGTACTAGACATATGTTGTTCCATTTAATCATAACACTTCACTTTAAGAAAGGCATTACCACTTCTCCATTTCACAGATGAGGATCTGATACTTAAGTAACTTTCCTGTTGCCAGAGAGCTGGCTTTAGCAAAGCCAGGACTATATTCATAGCTTCTTGTTCTCCAGCTATGGAGATGACCCCTCCATGTCTTTCATTTCTGTCAGTATGGGGCTTTGCATGCACAAGGCAGCAACCAACACATAATGGAATAATGAATGAGCAGAGGGAGTGAGTGAATGAAGATGATGGAAGGTACCAGAAAGACATGAGGAAAAAAGGTGAAACTGGGTTCTGTGTTAAAGGATAGATAACAATTTTGAAGAAAGAGATGAAGCTAAGAGCCCCCAAATATGGCCAAATGCCTGAAGGCAGATCCCACAGTGAGCAAAAGCCTAGAGTCTTCAGGGACCAGGGGATGGACCAGGTATGAAAATGCGAAGGGCATCGAGAAAGGAGCCTTGGGGAACAAATTATATGATGCCTTTAAGGCTGGACTCAAAAATCAGAACTTGGTTCCCTAAGGTACTGGGCAGTCATTAAAAGTCGCAGAGCAATGAAGTACTAAGAGTAAAGGGTGATATAGAAAGTTCATGGAACTGTTACAGGGAAAATGACATTGAACTACCTCAGTTCTTGTCTTCTTGAAGGAGACTTCAATCAAGAGATGGAATTTGTGCAGCATGAACAGCAGAAGTTTATTAGTAAAAGAGAGCACACTCTGAGACATTGAGAGGGATAACCCCAGGGAGGGAAGCAGCCCCGCCTTACATTGTGTGAAGGCTTTTATTTCTTTCTTTCTTATTTTTTTTTAGATTTTTTTAAATTGGGGAATTGGGCGAAGGGAAAAGTGTTGGGGAATTGGGGAAGGGGACCAGCCAAGTTGTAGTTCTTCAGTCTTCATTGTGGAGGGTGCCAGTCACCATCTGGCTGCCCAGTGGCAGCTTGTGGCCTCTAAGCTCAAGGTGCTGTGCTCAATCTTAGTTGCAGATAGGCACAGCCACCATCCCATGCAGGAGTTGAACCCAGCAGCCTTGTTGTTAGGAGTGCATGCTCTGTCCACTGAGCCATCCAAGCGGCAGCCCAGCTAAAGATGCCGAGTTCAGTCTTAGTTGTGGATGGGTGTAGCCTGCCATCAAATAGGCAATCTTGTTTTTACACCTGCTGAGCCATCCTGCCACCTGTTGGCAGCTCAGTGACAGCTCAGCTTGGGCACAGCATCACTGGCCCATGTGGGAATCGAACCGGCGGCCCTGTTGCTCAGACCTCACGCTCTTAAGCCAACTCTTAACCAACTGAGCCACTCGGCCAGCTCAAGGCTTTTATTTCTAAGGGTAGAATTGCCTCCCCCTCTCCTCTTATCTCTTTCTTTCCTTGAGGTGCCTAGTCTCTGGCATTTTGACAATAAATTTCTTTGATTTAGGGGCATGGGTAAACACATCCCCTTAATTTGGGGGGATATGTAAACACATCCCTTAGGGATGTGTGAAAACCTCAAATCCTGTTGGGCTAATAATGTATCAATGATCCTGACAAACAGGATGTGTGAGTGTGTGTGTCAATCCAGTACCCCCACCCCACCACCATCTGTGACTTCTAACAACATATCTCTTTGATTTAGAGGTGTGTATGAGCCTGGAGTCCTGCTGGGCAGCTGCCAGGGGTCTTGGCCCAAGTAGGAGCTGCAGAAAGGGGCTTTCTCATCGGGGCTGAATTTCTCCTTCTCCTGCTCATCTCTATATATCTACTTACCCTATCAATTATACTTGTCTGGAAGCCACTAACAACAGCAATAATATTACCATAGTCCATGGATTCTTAGATGTATATTGTTTTTATCTTTTAACATCTCTAAAAAACAGAGATGCATCTTTACAATTAATGCCATGGCATAGTTCAATTGGCAGGGTTTTATTATTGTTTTTATTTTTTTAAGGTTTTTATTAAAATATAGCTAACATAAAATATTATATTAGCTTCAAGGGTATAGCATAGTTATTCAAATTTATATACTTAAAGAAGTGATCACCATAAGTCCAGCATCCATCTGACACTGTATCAAGCTATCACTATATTAACTATATTCCCTATGCTGAACATTACATCCCCATGACTTTTTTTAAATTTTATATTAGTTTCAGGTATACAGCACAGTGGTTAGGCATTTATATAATCTATGAAGTGATCTCCCCCAATAAGTTCAGTACCCATCTGACACCATACATACGAGTTTGAACAATTAAGTTCATGAGCTCATCCTAGAAAAAGTGCTACATACCTGATTGCTGAATATCACTATGGTCACCTTCGAAGTACTCTCCTTGGGAAGCTATGCACTGAAACCAGTGCCTAGTCTACCCTTCAAAGCAATTTTGGAACTCTTTTTGTGGAATGACCATCAGAGCTCTTGTCATATTACCCTTGATGTCCTGATTGTCATAAAAATATCTTCCTTTATCTTTGGGTAAAGAAGGAAGTCATTGGGGGCCAGATCAGGTGAGTATTGTATTGTATTGAAGGGCTTTCCAATACAATGATTTGTTTACTGTCTAAAAACTCCCTCACAGACAGTGCTGCGTGAGCTGGTGTATTGTTGTGATGCAAGAGCCATGAATTGTTGGTGAAAAGTTCAGGTCATCTAACTTTTTCATGTAGCTTTTTTAGCACTTCCAAATAGTAAATCTGGTTAACTGTTTGTCCAGTTGGTACAAATTCATAATGAATAATCCCTCTGATATCAAAAAAAGGTTAGCAACATTGATACAAGTTCATGAACTTAATTTTCAGACCTCATAGCCTTTATAACATTATTGATTATATTCCTCATACTGCATTTCTCATCCCCATGACTATTTTGTAACAACCAATTTGTACTTCCTAATCTTTTCACCACCTCCATCCCCTGAACCCCCTCCCATCTGGCAACCATCAGTTTTTTCTCTGTATCTCTGAGTCTGTTTCTGTTTGTTTGCTTGTTTATTCTGTTCTTTAAATTCTCTGTAGATAGCGCACACTCTCCTTATTGCTTGTGTCTGGGGGGACCACTCCCACGACCCTGCCTTTAAGCATCTGATCAGAGGAAGCAGATATATGCCCAAATTCACCAGCTAGTTCAAGATGAGACAGAACTGAATTCAGCCATCTGACTTGAAAGCCTGGGTCTTTCTACTCCTGCCAGCACTCTCCAGGGCAGTTCAAATGGAGATTTTCTGAGGTTGACCTAATATTGACATAAGTAAGAGTCTAGAGGGTCTATGTGAAAATGTTAACATGGTGTCTCAGAATGGTGGGCTTTAAAAAAAATGTTTTCTCTTGTTTCTTGGTATCCTCTTTTTTTCCCCCACTGAACACACAATACTCATCCAGGGAGACATGCCCGGGGTGGATGCCCAGGCACAGGAGGTCCCAAAAGGTGACTGGGGGGAAGGTGGTGGCTAATGTTCATGCACAGAGACACCGGGCAGCATTTCCTAAGGCCTGAATGCATCCTGAGGGATAACACATGTGGATGTAAAAGGAACAACAGATTAAACCTGACAAGCTTAGGAGACTGAAAATAAGATGGTGTGAACACACACAAAACAATTTTTTTTTAACTAAGTGGGCCATGACAGGAAGTCACATCCCAGCTTCTTCATTAAATTAATCTGTGCCTTTTCAGTGGGCCTGTTGTCTTTCTGTACCTAAGATAACATCTTTAATTTTTTTTCCAGACCAAAGCTGGAAACTGCAAAATTCTTCATTTTTATGCTTGTCTCCTGATTACCATTTCTATGTGCTGTAAAAAAGCTAACTGTTTGCTATCCTGAACCCACCTATGTAAAAGAAGTACCTGTCTCTCCATTTTACCTTTTATCCAATCCCAGAGATTTCCCCACTTTGCTTTTTCCCACCCCCTTCCTCTATCACCAATGGATTTCATATAACCTTCCTCCTGGAATTTTATGTATAAAATAAACTTCAAACTGCCATTTTACAGAGCATTTTTTTCAATCCATTGAGATTTTGCTTCCCG
This sequence comes from Hipposideros armiger, assembly GCF_001890085.2. Lineage (NCBI taxonomy): Eukaryota > Metazoa > Chordata > Mammalia > Chiroptera > Hipposideridae > Hipposideros > Hipposideros armiger. The sequence goes on along the minus strand of NW_017733160.1, from coordinate 52,170 downwards.
TCAATTGTCGTCAGTTTGGCTCAAATAAACTCAAGTTTTCTCTTAGGCTGGATGTTTTTCATCAACACATACCACTGATAAAGAAACTAATGTATGCACTAGGAAAATTAGCCAGAGGAAACAAGGGGATGCTGGCTTTTATCCTGTCACTGGTAAGAAGCCACAAGCCTCTAGAAACTTTTCAAATACAAAACAAATACCTGACTTACCCGAAGATCCTGCATCTTCCGAATATCCAGAAGTCTTTAATCGATAATACCTGACATTTCTTGAAACCTTATCCTTAGTGTCCCAGAGCCTCAAAGTTATTTTGTGAAAATTTATTTTCTTTAGTAATTCCTTTGTCATGTTGATGTTAAAAATTTGGGTCCATGACACCCAAACTTTGTCCCCTTCATGCCACGGCCTCACGGTCTGTGTAAAAGAATATCAAGAGACTTTCAGTGTGGAAAGCTGGGAGGCACAGCAACCTAGAACTCATCACCAAAGCCTTGCCCTATTGGCAGCAAAGCAGGGCTCTGCTCTTTACCTGTCTGTCTTCTGTGTCTGGCTGTCCCCCAGGATAGGACTCACATAGGGAAATGGGTGTCATGGGCTGTGCCCTGACACACCTCTGGAATCCATGGAAAAAATTAAGTCAAAGCAACTACCTGCAAATAGTGTCCTTTCCAGTGACTCCCATCCCTGACTGAGCTGGGCCACAGACAGCTGTGTGTGTATGGGGGGCGGTTGGGTGTGCGCACACATGTCCTCACATGCATACACACAAAGAAAAAATTGCAAGAGCTACAAAAACTTTTGAAAAACCAAAGCAATTATTAGGTAAAAATATTTAAATAGAAGGGCCTGGGGGGGGCGGGGGGGTTGCAGGGGGTGGAACACATTCTGTTTGTCAGGATTCTAACACCTTACTAGCCCCACAGGATTCCAGGTTTTTAAACACCCCAAAAGAATGTGTTTACTAATGCCCCTAAATCAAAGAAATGCATTGCTAAATGCCATTAGACTAGGCACCTTAGGGGGAGAAAGACATGGGAGGGGAGAGGGAAAGGTAATTCTACACATACAGATAACAGCCTTCACACAATGTAAGGCAGGGATGCTCCCCTTCCCAGGGTCAGGCCTCCCCCACCCACCCAACCCCCGCCCATCTGAGAGTGTCCTCGTATTTTCTAATAAACTTGCTGTTCTAGGCTGCTTCCCTCCCTGGGGTCAGCCCTCTCCATGTCTCAGAGTGTGCTCTCTTTTACTAATAAACTTCTGCTGTTCATGCTGCACAAATTCCATCTCTTGATTGAAGTCTTTCCTTCAAGAAGACAAAGAACCTCGGTTCAACATCATTTTTCTGGTAACAAGTACAGATTCTCATTTGGTAGGTCTGGGGTGGGGCCCAAGATCCTGCATTTCTAACAAGTTCCAGGACAAGGGAGCACACTTTGTATACTGGGTATTAGGCTGTATGCTATACATAAGGGTACACACACACCTTTACTCCTGAATCCAGGAACACTTTGACCACTGCTGGAAATAGCACCATATCTACTTTTTTAGGCTCTGCATCATCTGGCAGCAGAAAATACTCAATGTGGTAGAAATGGCGAACCTTTGCAACAGGCTTGTCCATTTTAGGGTTTTTTCTGTATTTTTCTATCAAACTTGTACATTTTCCTTTGTGACCTAGAAGATATAGATTTAATAAGTCTTGTTTTAACCTTGCATGGGAAAGCACACCCATCCCTGCAGTTTCCTGGAACCAAGAAAGAGCCCAAGGCTGTGGGAGGTCACATCCCTGTGCTTGCTTGGCTTGGGGGATAAGATGCATGTCCAGCCTTCCTAGCCAGCAGAGTAGCAGGCTACTCTGGACTAAGACTAGGCACCAAGTTGCAAAATTTCAGTGCATGACTCTGAGAGTGAGTGTCTCCATATATTTATTCACCTCAGGCACTTACCTGCCTCACGCTAGTCTCTGCAGTAAGATGGAAGTTAAAAAAAACACAGCACAGTGTGTTGTGTAATACCAGCAGCATGAACAATGTTCTGAAGAACAACAGAGAAGGCAGGGGTAAACTCTGTCTGGCAGATATTCCAGGCAGAGGACAGAGTCCAGCAAAACCTCATGAGTGAAGCTGTGCAATGTGGATAGATGGGGTAAAAGGATGCAGAAAGTTAAGTCTGGGCTTCAGGCAGAGCCCAGGGTCTCCACTGCCCTTGACCTTAAACTGAACCCTCCAAGCTAGGGCTTTGCACACCAGAAGAAGATGCTTCAGGATCTCCATAAATATTTAATTCAAATTTCATTCTATAAAAATATTATGACTACTAAATTTAAAGCTGTAGTTTTAAATTTTTACATTTTTAACACCCAGGATTCTGTATTAATTTTGTGCCACCAGAAGAGTTAGCTTTTGTGAGGTGCTCGGAATAAGGTCTCCAGCGAGTCCTTGGTAGGCATTAGGATTTCTTATAAAGGTGCAACTGATCAGAAAGCTTGCTGCATTTTACAGGTCTGTGTTCTGATTCAATATAAGGTGAGCCAGCAAGTGGAGAGGCATACAGACCTTCTCACTTCCTGTCAATAGGAGAGAAAATTGCTACAACCCCTTTGATGGAAAATTCAACAATGTCTATAAGAAAATGTAAATGCATACAATAAGTCCTCACTTAATGTCAATGGTAGGTCCTGGATTTTAAATGAAACAACATATAATGAAACTAAATTTTACCATAAGCTAATTGATATAAACAAGAGTTAAGTCCCTATGGCATCTCATCAATGTTATAATGAAATGACGTTGAATTAAACAACATTAGTCAAGGACCTCCTGTATCTTAAACCCAGCAATTCCACTTCTTGAAATTCAGGCTACAAAAGTGCCCACCCACACACACAGAAACATGCCCACAAGAAGAGCTACTGCAGAACTGTAACAGAAAAATTTTGGGAACAAGTTAAATGTCACCAATAAGGGGTAGGATAAATTAGAAACACACAATAGAATATTGTGTAGGTGTTTAAAACAAAACAACAGCAAAGTAAATACAAATATGCTCATTTCCTCTCAGACAGCTAAGACATATCGTCAAAAATTTTAAAAGCACATTGTAGAACAGAATGCTTAGGATCTAAATAATTTATTTAAATAAACATTTAAAAACAAATCCATAAATACTGAGATATTCAAAGAAAAAAACATTGAACCTAGAATTTTATACCCAGCAGGTATATGTCCCTCAAAGGTATTGGCATGACAGAAAGACTCTAAAAAACAAAGTAAACAAACAAAGCAGAAATAAACTCATAGATACAGAACAAACTGATGGTCACCAGATTGGAGGGTTTGGGGAGGTGGATGAAAAAAGTGAAAGGAATTAAGAAGTACATATTGCCAGTTATAAAAATAGTCACAGGGATATAAAGTACAGCATAGGGAATATAGTCAATAATATTGTAATAACTATGTATGGTGTCAAATGGGTACTAGACTTACCAGGGTGATCACTTTATAAGGCATATAAATGTCTAATCACTTTGTTGTACACCTGAAACTGATGTAATATTGTATGTCAACCGTAATTGGAAAATAAATTAATAAAAAGGATTCTTCAGGCATGCAAGGCCTCATAAATTTTTGCAGCACAGAGATCTATTTTGTAAATGCTTTAGGAAGAAGCACCAAAATAAGAAAAACAAGTCTAGAAGATGCTGTAAGAAATGTAAAAGTTAAGGTAATCTGGTAAGCACCAATTTTCTTTTGGTTAGTATTTGCCACAAGTCTTTTTCCACGCTCTTTTGCTTGATATCAATAGACTCAAGATAAAAAGCATCACTATGGGGCCTGCCGAGTGGCGCGATGGTTGAGAACTGGCTTGGGATGCCAGAGGGCCCCGGTTCGGGTCCCACATATGAGGGCCAGTGACGCTGCCCTCCACAGCTGAGATGCTGAACAACAGCTCAACCTGGAGCTGGGCTGCCATGAGTCGCCAGCCACGGTATAGGCTGCAGCCCCTGTGACAGTGGGTTGCCACAGGCTGCCGTATGTAGCCAGCAGCCAGTGTGAGCGGCCAGCAGCCGCAGTGAGCAGCCGTCCAGAAGCCGGCGACTGATGTGCCTCTCCCGGGAAGAGCGCAATGATGGTGCCAACTTGGGCCAGTGAAGTAACGTCCTCCACAGCTAGACTGAAGAACAAAACGACAGCAACTTGTCTGTTCCCCTTCCCCCAATTCCCCAGCACTGTTCCATCCCCCCAATTCCCCAATAAAAAAATCTTTAAAAAAAAAAGCATCACTATGGGTAGAGTAGGTCACCACATAAGGACGAAAAGTTCTACTCACCAAGAAAATTGATCAATTCTAAACATGGTATATACACCTACCACATAGCCTCTAAAATATCTGAAGCAACAGTTGACAGCTACAAGGAGAAGCTGAAATTAATCATCGTGGGCAGGACAGTTTAAGTAGACAAAAAAACAAAAGGTATATCATAAAGTGGAGTATTTTTCTCTGCCCCTAATTTTGGGGTTCAACCACGTTACTCACTTTGTCCAATAAAAATTAGCAGGCAGGAGGTGCTCAAAGACTTGAGGAGTACCTGAGTGATTGGGCTTGCCCTCTGGTGTCTCTCTGCCTTTGGGTAATATGAATGTGTCTGAGCTAGCTCACATGTTCGGGAGGGAGGGAGGATGAGAGATACTCATCCCAGAGCAACTGCAGGGAGTTCAGGCTAGCTCTGCTAACTTGCTCATCCAGGACAACAGGGGTTCCTGTGTGAAGCTACTGAACTGTGAGCTTGTTTGGATTTGTTACACAGCATTGTTGCAGTAATAGCTAATTGATCTATCTTTACACTCAGATATTCAATACATCTGTGAATCTGTATTTTAAGTAAGGAATGGGTGATATACAACCAGCTTATGGGAACCAAGGCCTTAACCTCTCTGTCATTTCTTCATCTGCAAAAAGCAGAAATAACATCACCTACTTCTTAGGGTTATTGAGAGGATTAAGTATGTGAAGACCACACAACCACTTACTTGCCTGGTTCTCAGTGGGCCCCTAAAATTGCAGTTTCTTTCCTGACCTCTGCTCCTAGAATATACCACCTTACTGGGGGGAGCTGGTGGAGGGAGCATGTGTGCCCTAAACTCCTAGGAGAAGGTCATTAGTCCACTCCTTTTTGCAGGGAGTTGGAATTCTGCTCTAGTACTTACCAATATTCATTGGGAAGGCCAATGAGATGATGAATTTGCAGGGGACGACCTGGGGCATGTCGGAGTTAAAAATGCTGGCAGGCCCATCTGAGGACTCAATGCTGCTGCACTGGTGCTCAGAATCTGACTCCGGGGCCTGAGCCCTAGCATTCAGGTACTCCACATCACACTCGCTCATGGACTGGGAAAAGCCGCTTATGGAGGGCATGGTCCCCATGCTCACCCTGTCTTCATTCTTCCACTCCCAGGCATGCAGTGACATGCTGCAGAGTGCCCACCACGCCCAGCACTCCTGGCTAGAAAAAAATTAAGGCACTTTTGTCACTACCCTCTGCTCTCAGGGAACACCTGAGATGTTCCTGAACATCTTTCAAGAACACCGTTTTTCTCCCTAATTTCCCTTGTCTTGTTCCAGGTTGAACGTAATACACACAGAGAATGGTGGCTGGCAGTAATCATAATACTGAGTAACCCCAGTTTCTCTGACTTGAGTCTGTGTCCACCCTCCAGCCCCAGCTGCTCCTTTCATGAATCAGAAGTCAATCATTTGGTTCTCCTGGAATATCTATCTTAGGTGAGTGCAGTTCCCCGGGAATCACAAGGGGTGAGGGGAGAATTCCGTGTGCTTCCATTCAGGGAAGGCTTGGGGTGAGCTGCTCCAAAGCACAATATGCATTTGCCATCTGGGGACAGGCAAAGCAGGCAGGAGAAGATCGCATGTGCAAATGTCTAGTGAAGTCAAGGAGGGCGAGAACCCTGAGGCCAGAGGCAAATGGGCATTGAGCGCTCAAGGTACAAGGAGGCGGAACTGGGCTAAAGCTAAGAAAATAAGCCCCGGCTGCAATCGGTGGTGGGCGGGGGTAGGGGCAGCGGGTGAGAAGCGGGTGGGACATACGGTACCCTCAAGGTGCCAAGTACCTGCGAGCGGATGCGCTAGGTAGCAGCCGGGGCTCGGACCTCGGCGTCCATTGGCTTGCATACCCGCTGCACAGCCGCCTGGGCTAGGAGCCCCCGGAGGACGCAGTCAGTCCACCCAGACTGGCTGCGCAACTGTGTTAGACAGTTGCTAGGAGACGGGCGAGGCTAAGGCCCTGGGGCGGGGCTTTCCTGGGGGCGGGACTTCCTGCCTCAGCCGGAAGTCTCAGATCCGCTGTATAAACGAAGTCTAGCAAATAGTGTAACTAAATTCGGAAACAGCTGCATTCATTCATCCACCCACAAATTTAATCTATAAGGAATTCCTGCTCTGAACATGAGCACCCATAATACTGATCCTTACTTAGAGTACAGGCAAAGGAAGCAATGGGCTTTGCAAACTCGGATCCTCCTACCCCACCCCAAACCTGTCTCATACAGACTTTTTGCTTCTAAAATATCATGCAAATTCTGTTAGTGATTGTGAGATGAGGAAACTCAGATGAGGAAACTGAAGCTTAGAGAAGTGCAGTGATTTGCCTGAGGTCACACAGCAAGTGTGTGGTGGCAGCACTGGATTGAAGTCCAGATTATCTGACTTGGGGTCAATTGTAAAATCCCTCCTACCCCTTCCCCTGTCTTTCCACTGAGAGAGCCCTGGCTGCTGTTCCCATTGTAGAAGGCCACCAAACACCGAAGGGGATGGGAGGAGGGCAGAGATAATTGGCAGGAGGGGTCAGAGGCATGCTTCATGAAGGAGAAGACAAAAGCCAGCCTTTGGGGTTTGCCAGGCAGTGAAAGCAAGACACGGCATTCCAGGAAGAGGGAACAGCATTTGCAAAGGCCCAGAGGGGTGAAAGCACATGGAAAATTCAGGTAGGGATGATGAGACTGGAGTGTCATCTCCTGTCTCTGGTACATAGGTACATAGGACCCCTGGTACATAGCAGTGGAGGGCAGGTAGGGCACTCAGATGGTGGACAATAGAGAGTCATATTAGGTTTTTTGGCCAGAGAGAGTAGCACCACTGTCCGAGGGTGAGGGAATTAATTCCAGCAGGAAGTGCTGCCTTTGGGAGCTGGAAGAAGATACGCAGAGCCTCAGGCAGAAGAGACATACTTTATTCACTGACTCTTTAGGTACCACCCACCTGGTACAATAGCCAGGTTTTACGCTATACAGGGACAAAAGTGGCACACAGCCAAGGCACTTATATCAGTATATACATAAACAGGGTGCACAGCACCTGAGCTCATCCCACTCCCTCAACCCGGCGAGTCATAATCCTTCCAGATGGCCAGGTGAGAGAGCCTGACTAACTCTATTTTCCCTACACTCCACCCCTTCAGGGTTCCTCTCCGACTTGTTTGCCTCTTCGGGCTGGACTCTGCACCCCAGCTCTCCATGAGAGCAGGGCAGAGCTCTGTACCCAGAGCCCACAGCAGCAATACAAAGAACAGCAGACAGCCACTAGGAAACAAGCCACTCCTTCCATAAAGTTTAAGGCCCACCTCCAGGAGGAGGAAAGATGAGCCCACTACTCCTGCAGGGGTTCTTCTGCCCAGCACTGAATGCCATCAATCTCTTCAGCTAGGGAAGACAGTGCCTGGCTTACATTCTTTTTTTTTTTTTAGCTGAGCCATCCTGCCACCTTTTGGCAGCTCAGCGGCAGCTCAGCTCAGGCGGGACTTGGACCACTGTTGCTCAGAGCTCACACTCTTGAGCAAGCTCTTAACCAACTGAGCCACTCGATGGCCCCCTGGCTTACATTCTTATTATCTGCAATATACACACAGCATTCAGCATGCACAATGGCACAGGTCCCTCCTTGGGCAGCAGTTAAAAGGTTTTGGAGGACTACTTTCCTCATTTGGTCTACCTCTTCCATCAGGAGGCCCAGGGCCTGGTGAGTTTGGTTGAGGGCCCAGGTGGTGTGCTCAGCAAGAGCAGTCAACCGCAGTTCTACCACAATAGAACTACCCTGGGGGCTAATGATAGACAAGGGATACAACCACGAAGGCGTCCTCTTGATGCAGCGGTGTTTAACTTGGACATCTCCCAATTGTGGGGTAGAATTTCCAATGTGGGTCGTGCGCTGGCCAGAAGGTAAGGCCACCCCCACATACAATGCCCTGTCCACTGAGCAGGGAGTTAGGGCCAGCCATATGAGCCACAAACCCACTGGCTCCACTTTGGGACAAAAGTAGTGGGGGCCAACCTCTGTTGCTTCTGGTCATTCCACCACATACGACCTTCAGGCACTCGGGTTATGTTTTGGCTAAGGGCTGCAGGCACCCAGCCCATGACTCTGTTGCTGGTCTGTCGTTCCAAACACTGGGAAATGACTTAGGCAAGCTCCACACTTTCATTCATGAGCCACCCCCATCCATCCCAGACAGCATAGTTCAGCCATGGCTTTGTGCGGTTTCTCTGAGCTTGCATGCGAGAGAAGATGTATCGCCAGGTGACGTCCCAGGCCGCTTGCCGGGAGTTCCAGTCTGGCAACCAAGTGCAGTTTTGTGCTGTAGCTGGATGAATATGCCACGGCAGCCCTGCCACAGCACTGGCCAGAAACTCCATGCAAATCCAGGAGCTGGAGACATTGGCCACTCTGTCATAGGTGTGGGCTACCTTGTATTCTCCCAGGTGGGAGGGACTTGACATTTGTCATCACAGGGGGGATGCAGGGGGGCTTTCAGCGGTGAGATACCCAAGGAAAAGAAAGCACACAGAGCCAACATAAGAGGGACAAGCTAGCTCACAGCTTTATTCAACAATAGCAACCATGATATAGAGGTTTTGGGGGAGGCGAGCATACAGAAGTGGCATGCTCCCTCCTGCAGCTGTGAAATATGCTTACGTAAAGAGCTTACATCACCAGAGCCCAGCACCTGCGCAGCAGGCTCTGGAGTAAAAGTTTTTTATGTCTGGGGACAGGGTCCACGTGTCAGCAGCTCCTGCTCATATGGGCCCAGACCTTGTCCAGAGTCAGGGTCTGCACGTCAGCCTGCACACAATTGTTAGTTCCTGTAACCACTATTTCTTTCTGCCCGTAGGTGTGAGCTCTGAGCAACAGTGGTCCAAGTCCCGCCTGAGCTGAGCTGCCGCTGAGCTGCCAAAAGGTGGCCCACAGTGAAAGCACAAAGGTGCCTGGCAAAACTGTCCCTGTATTGGGACCTTTGTATACCACTGTCACTTGCGGTGGCCACTTGGCCACCACCCCTGGTGTGACTTGTAAGTCATGGGTCACACCAGCTCCCCAAGGGACCACCAGGCCCAACCACCAGCAATGAGGGCTTTTGATCCTCCAGGGCCAAGTCCAGTGTAGTTGTTCTCCTGCTTTCAGTCATGTGGGCGCTGGTAGCAAAATGTTCCCATTTTTGCTGTACCTTGGCTTCAACAAGGTCTTACTTGTAGTTAGTTACCTGTAACTGTATGGGAGTGGCTGTCTGATGCAGCAAAGCTTCTACTGGTGAAGGCCTTCCCTTCCATGGACTCTCATTCGAGGCTCTCAAAACATCCCACAGATGTGAGACCCAGTCACACATCATGGGAGGGTGTTTGAACACCCAAAGGCCTTGCTTCAGAAGGCCATTATGATATGGACCAAGCAAGTAGCACTCCCCCCTCCCTCCGCCCGCTGCCACTGGACAACTTTTAAGTTTTCCTATAAAAAATTTAAGTCTCCTCTTCCCTAGTTTCTTAGCCCCTGGCTTTGATTACTCTTCTAATCCGTCTCTGAGACCTAGACTAAAGATTGCCCCTAGACTGAATCAGAGAATATCTCTCACCCACCCCAGCTTTAGATAACTACTTAAAACGTGTGGCTTCCTAACATTCCCCAAGATATTCGGACCTAACTCTTGGATAATCTCATCCCAGAGACTAAATAGATTTGAACATTTCCCCAGTCCAGTATACTTGTTGATTGTAAACATTAAAGGCTAATGTTCTTTCCAAATCCATAGCCACCTTACATCATTAGCTTTGAGCTCTGCTTTTTAAGAAATTTATTAATTAAAATTTTTTTCTTCATTTAGGCATCTTGGGGATACAGAAGGCACCCCAGCAAGATTGCCAGTCACAACCAAAGAAGCCAACATGGTCTTCCAGGCAGATCTCGAGACCCCTTTCTCTCATGTGAGATCAGATAGGTGAGAGTTACATGAATCCCCCAAATAGGCAGGGACAGCTATATGCCCCTGCCCAGCAGGAAGTAGATACAGAAGAAAAGACCTCCTGTCCCTCAACTTCCCATTGAGATTTTTATGGGGATCACATCTCTCAAGGGGAAAACAAGGCAGAGAGTTAGAGGGAGGCATTGGGTCTCTGCATTCCTGCATGTCCCACAGAATGTGACCGCCCAAAAGACCTCCCCTTTCCACCCAAAACATCTCCTTTTTATCATAATTATCTACCCCTATAGGGAAACAAATGCATACAAAATATCCGACTGGATTAAACCAGTCACCCACACCTGTGAAGGCCATAATGACCTCCATTTCACTTGGGTGTCATTATACCATCATTATAATATCATACATATGCCCAGAAATTCATTAATATTGTTATAACAGACTGAATTCTGGGAAGGAGCATGTGCAGTCTAAAGTGATGAAATAATAGCCTATTGTCAATCACAGGTGTCAATCAAGTGGTCCCATGCACAGAGAGGAACATCCCATTCTAGAGAAAGAAGGGATAAAAACTTCAAGTCCTGGCCCATCAAGGCCTTTTGAGCTTCCTTTGCTTGGCCCACTCCAAACTTTTTGGAGTGCACTTTTTCTCCTAATAATGACTCCCTGGTCCTGGCCCTGGCCCTTGCCCTTGGCCCCTTGGGCCTTGTGAGCTTCTTTTGCTTGGCCCACTTCTGTTTCTTTGAAATGTACTTTTTCTTCTAATACACTCCTTTTTTGCAACTTTACCTCTCTGGTCTATGTCTCTATTCTTCGGTTCCATGAGACCATGATCCCAGCACACACACAATCACACTCATCAAAAAACTCCTGTTTCAATTATAGTGTTCAATCATACCAGCTGCCTGTGGATTGTATAGGGTATGAAACAACCATTGTATGTCCATCCTGGCAGCCCAGTGCTGCACTTCTTGACCTGTAAAATGTGTGCCCCTTTCACTTTCAATGACTTGGGGGCGCCCATAGAGGGCAAACAGCCATGTGAGTGGCCTCTGTGTGCCACTGATCTGTAGCCGAACATGGCTAAGCAAACAATAACCCTGTAGCAGTATCTACTGCTGTAAAGGCATGCACAGTGTTTTGGGCTTTTGGTAGAGGTCCTATGTTATCCACTTACCAGCGAGTGAGGGGCACCCTCTCCCACATGAGTTGCTGTGTTTCCCAGGGTAGCTTCCGCCTTTGGGGACTGTCTTGAGCACAAAAGACACAGTCGTGGCAGGCATCTTCTACCTCTTGCCACTTCAAGGGCAATCCCCAGCATCTGCTCACTTGCCACATGGCTTTTCTCCCAGCATCCTGCAATTTCTTATGTAGCCAATGAGCCACATCAGTGGCAGGGGCCATTCTAACCTCTGGACCCAGGTTAAGGTATCAGTCTCATCATTACCTGCGGATGTTAAGGGGGAGTAACCCGTAACATGTATCAGGGTCACCTCCTTTTCTTGCCCTAAATCCCAGAGGTCTTGCCACATGGCCTGACCCCACAGAGACAGTGTCCCACTAACCAATTTTGGTGCTTCCATGTGGGGAGCCATAACGTTAGGCCCCAGAACACTGCCCAGCTGTCCGTACAAATGACTAGGGGCCCTGACTTGTGACTGACTACCATCAATACAGCCCGCAGCTCGGCCCATTGGCTACTCTGGCCCACCCCAGTATCAAACCAAATGGTGTCTGTTTGGGGCTGGACTCCAATAGCCATCCACATGGCAGCAGTCCCCCTGGCAAGAGCCATTAGTATACCAGGCATCTTTAGGTACCGGGGGCTGCCCTTCTTTATAGAGTGAGGGCTCCAAGTCTTCCCCTGTAGGAAGAGTGCTTGGCACAGCCTGAGCTAGAAGCTCAATAGGCCCAAAAACTTGTAGCTGTGCACTCAAAGGGCTTGAACTGAGGGTGCTATATTGCTCCAAGTAAGCTCCCCAATTGGCTATGGTGGTGGTCTGCACCACTCCCGTTTTGGGTCCTTGAGCCAATGTATGAACCCAACCTTGGATGGGATAGGTGGTGCGCACCAACACCCTTGCCATCCTCGTGATGGCTTCTGTAGCCACCAAAGCTGCATACATAGCAGCTAATTGTTTTTCTATCAGGAAGTAGTAGCAGAGTTCTGTCACTTTTTACAGTTGGGACCAAAAGCCCACTGGTGACCAGGAACGTTTTTGTCATTGCCAGAGACCCCAACCATACCCCTTTTGGGTTACATGAATATCTAAGTTCAATTGGGTGACCAGGGTCCAACACTTGTAAAGCCTGTGCCTGCTGTACTGCCCATTTTGTAGCAACAAAGACTTGGTCTATGGCTTCTGTCCAATCCCATGGGGTGCCTTGTTTCACCATGGAATACAAGGGCTTTGCCACTTGTATTAATGGGGTACAAATACTCACCAATAACCCAGAAGGGTTTTTTCTGTACCACAGTCTCGCTGGCAACCAGGCAAGAAACAAAAAGTAGGATCCTTAACCAACACCTGCCAATATCCCAGCAGGCCTAAATACGCTTATAGTTGGGAGACCTTGGTCAGCTGGGAAAATGTCTGTCGGGTATAACATTTGTCTTACCAGACCAAACAACATTTAAATACTTGACAGATAAGCCAGGACCCTGGACCTTTTTCTCATTTACTGCCCTGCCACATGGCTTCAGGTGGCAGAGGAAAGAGGGAGCTGCTTTCTTCAAACCTGAAAGATAATCAGAAGTTAGTAAAACATCATCAACATAATGAAAAAGGACCACAGAGAACAGGTGCTCCCATTGTGCCAAGTCCTGTGCTATAAGCCCATGGCACACAGTGGGGCTGTGCAAATATCCTTGTGGGAGGACTTGAAAGGTCCACTGATGTCCATTCATGTAAAAGCAAACTGCTCCTGACTCTCAGGCACAATATCAATGGAGAAAAAGGCATTCGCCAGGTCCAATATGTAATGACACGTGCCCAAGTGAACAGTTAACCAGTCCATCAAGTCTGGTTTGAAGGTATTGTAGCATGCAGAGGTAGCATCACTTTGTTCAGTGATCTATAATCCACAGTCATTTGTCACATCCTGTCTGGCTTCTTCACTGGCCAGACAGGGGAGTTAAATGGGCTATATGTTGGCCTCACGATATGTGCTTTCTCCAGTTCTAGTACCGTACTGCCAATCTTCTCATGCCCCCCCCAACAGGGGTACTGTTGCACTGTGTCCACACACCAGGGCTGTGGCAGCACTTGAGGGGGGTGGTGGGTATGCCTGTGTGTCACTGTCTTCACAACTCAGACCCAGAGATGGAACTCTCTGACCGAGGTCTTTAAGCTGAGGCCATGCAACACGTCCACCCTTAGAATGTACTCAGGTGTAGGGGAGATATGCACTGTGTAAATATGGAGGGACAGTCTACCTATGCCCGGTGGTAAGGAGACTGTCTTCACCTTAATAGTCTTTCCCCCATAGCCATCAATGGCAATTACTGGTCAGGGTACAGTTCTAAGTTCCCATAAATCAGGCTGCAGTCTGCGCTGGTATCAATCAGGGCCAAAACTCAAAACTCATTGCACATTAGAAGGGGACCAATGTATGGACAGTTCCACATAGGGTCCCCAGTCTGGTTACCTTGGCCCTTCCCTGTTGGGAGCCATCTCAAAGTACTAAGACCCTAGGTTGACTGCAGGTGGAGAATGGCAGGTGGCTAAAGACCCCCAAGTTCTTTGTGCTGAGAAAAGGACTGCAAAGCTGCATAAAAAAGAGAAACTTTATTTAGGGGCACAGTTTGCAAACTGGGGAGATGCAGCCTCCAGATGCAAACCAGAAGTGTGCTCTACTGAGACAAAGAGAAGGCTGCCTTTGATACAGAAATTTCTCACCCAGGTTTCTGATTAGTTCAGTTTTGTCCAAACAAGGTTGCCAAATTTGTACAGTTCTGATTGGTCAATATAGTGCAGTTCTGATTGGTCTAGTTAGATGCAAATGAGAATATACTTGCGTAGTTCTGCTTGGAAAGGGCAGGTCCATTGGTTGAAAGATGAAACCAGGAACTCTCTTATAATAGTTGACTCAGATGGCAGGAGCATAGTACAGGAGGTTAAAAGCTCAGTCTGGAGCATTTCCCTGAAATGCACAGTGTGTGAGAGGCTTCTAGGCTTCTGCTAGGCTCTGGTAATAAATTTGGGCCTAGTTAACTATGAGGTGTCCTTCTTAGCAGATATATTTCTTCTTGGCTTTCACATTTTTCCCTTTTAATCAAAACCTGTCAGGTCAACTTGTCCTACATCAGTGCCAGAGTGGTTTGGCTACCTGCTCTTGGCCCATTCAGTCCCTTGGTGGAACTCCTATGGTTGGGCAGTAACCAATAGAGTAACTAGGGCCATTTGTTTACAAAAGGTTTCCCAGGTGCCAGTCAAACTCATAGAAATTCTCTGATGTTAAGTTTATTTTGAAACACTGATTTGAGTCTAGCAGAATTTTTTTACACCCTAGTATAAAATGGTTAGAACATTTCAAAAAGAGTTATAGAACAAGCAAGGATACTCAATTTCTGACATCAAGAAGCCAGGGATAATTGGCTAATAGTATTCAACATTGGGAGTGAAGGTTTTAACTATCATGGATTATAAAAATAAAGGGGATAAAGTGGCCTGATTGATCATTTTTATCCTTCATGAAACCATTGCTCAGGTCTTTATAGGGGACTCTAGGCACCTGGTTATACAGAACATCAACAGCTTGACAATAAAGCATATTAAATAAAGTAGAACAATTTGTAATCCAGACCTCAAAATAACCCTGAGCCCAGTGGGGAACCAGCTGAATGTATCAGAAAATTTAAACCCTAACCAGCTAGTGGCATGTGAGGCAAAACTAGAACGTCCCTTAAGAGATTTTGCAAATTTAAGAAGCTTAGTTGTTTCTAATTCTACCTGGGAAGAGGTATTTATCCAGAGACAGCTGAAGGTATTAAGTATGGCACAAACTCTTCCTTGGGCTGCATGTAAGTAACAAAGGACAATATTATTGTTGAGGATGTTTGCTGAGCTCACATGGCCCTAGTGGTTGAGCAAGTAATTTGTGAAAGGTTTGCCAAGGAAAGAGATTGCAAGAGACACCAATATTCAAGCAAGCAAGTTTATTAACCTGCCGGGCTGAGGCTGTGAGAGGCATCAGCCCCGACTAAGGGAAGGGTCTAGTTTTTATAGGGTGAAGTAAGTAACCGGTGGCAACAGCTGGTGGTAGCAATGGCTGGTGGCAATGGCTGGAGGTAAGGCAATGGAAAATTTCTGCTTGTGTCAAGCAGGATATGGATAATGTATTGCCCACTGGGTTTCACGCCAAGCAGGATGAGGGGTGTGTGCCCATTACTGGATGGCTGAGCTGGCCTTCAGGGAAAACAGTACCTTACATTCCAGCCTTTTTATGATATGATTATTAAGGAATAGGGGCTATGCATCTCTCTTCTGGAGCTGCTTTCTGATGAGAGGGGTGATGTCAGAGCAAGGGTAGGAGCTGGAGTTAGGGGTACTGCTGGGCTCTGAGGTGGATGACAAGTGGCGATAATCACCAAGTAGCATCATATCTCAAACTGTGTTGTTGGTGAAAGCCTGGAGTTGATCCTGTAGGAAATGTGTAAGAAGGCGTAGTAGGCAGGGGCCAAAATCTTAGGAGTAGAAACAAGAATGGTAAAGGTCCTATTAGAGGAAGAAGCCAAGAGGGATGACCCAATATTTTGGCAGCAGTAGGAGTTGTTAGTAGGACCTGGAAGGGCCCTGTCCATTTTGATTGGAGGTCAGTCAGATGAAGAGCCTTAAAGAAGACCCAGTCCCAGAGAAGAGGGAAGCGGGATGAGGACCTTCACAGGGCCAAGGGAAAGCCTGGTCCACATGTTCCCTAAGATGTTGTCTAATCAAACTTAGAATTGGTAGGTAGTCACCCAAGGGAGATGTTTGGTTAGGGATGTTTCCTAACAGAAAAGGCCTACCATACATAAGCTCGAACGGGCTCAGAAAAGTAGGGGCGTGAGGGCTGGCACAAAGACGAGAGAGAGAGAGCTATGGGCAAGAGATCCATCCAGGGTCTCTTCACCTCCAGACTGAGTTTGGCTATCTGGGCTTTAATGATACTGTTTGCCTTCTCTATTTTTCTTGAGGACTGTGGCCTGTAGGGGATGTGAAACCTCCATCGGATGTTCAAAGCCTCAGATACCTGTTGGGTTATTTGGGAAGTAAAAGCAGGGCCATTGTCTGACTGAAGGGACCGTGGTAGCCCAAAACAGAAAATAATGTCATGTAGTAAGACCTTGGTGACCTCAGAGGCCTTCTCTGAGGTGGTAGGAAAAACTTTTACCCACCCTGAAAAGATATCTACCATGGTTAGTAGATATCTCGTTTTCTTGACATCTATTTGCCAATCTTCTCCCAGAAGGTTTTCCTGTAGCTGGTGTGTGGGAAAAGATGAAGGCCGGATTGCCCTTTGTGGGGAGACAACAGAACATATAGTGCAGGCATCAGTGATTTCATGGAAAAGAGTAGGAAAATGTCGACAGGTTAGTAGAGGCCTTAGAAGATGGTATAGAGGCTTAAACCCGATGTGGAAAGATTGATGAATGACTGTTAAAATCTCCTTAGCCTGGGCTTGGGGGAGGATATATCACCCACCAGAGAGGAGCCAATCTCCTTGGAGGATGGCCCCTTGGCCAAGAGATATTCCTGTTTGAATGGGGAGTATTGGGGTTGTATTTGTGGCATGACAAGGAGTTGGTTAGCTGGTGCAGGGATTGAGAGGCTCGTTTTGCCTCTCCATCTGCTTTGTTGTTACCTATTGAGATGAAGTCTGTTCCCTTCTGGTGTCCCTTACAATGTATGACTCCAGCCCTGGCAGGAAGATGGGCCACTTGGAGGAGATAAAGAATGAGAGGGGCATTTGTAATGGCAGAAACTTTTGTGGATAGGAACTCTTGCTCCTGCCAGATGGCTCCATGAGAGTGTAAGATATGGTAAGCATATTTGGAATCAGTGTAGATATTGGCCTTCTTTCCTTTGGCCAGAGTTAGGGCTTGAGTGAGAGTGATCAGTTCCACCTTCTGTGAGGTCGTCCCTCTGGGGAGGGGGTTTGCCTCTACAGTGTTTGTAAGGGAGACGATGGCACACCCTGCTGTTTTTGTGCCGTCCTGAGTGGTGGAGCTCCCATCGATGAACCAGACGAGATCTGGGTCTGGGAAGGGTTCTGCTACTATGTTAGGAAAATGGGGTTTAAGATGTTCTTGGATTTCTACACAGGAATGTGTGAGGGAGTTTGAGGGGTCAGGAAGAAGGGTTGCTGGATTGAGAGGAGGGCTTCTGTCTACCTTGAAGTTGGGCGTTTCTATGGATATGATGTGAAACTGCTGTACTCTTGATGGTGATAGGTAGCTCATCCCTTTGTAGGAAAGCAGGTCTTATAGGTTGTGTGGGCAATAGATAGTGGTATCTTGTCCAAAGGTTAGTTTTCTGCTTTCCTGAGTTGAGAGGGCAGCTGCCGCCAGGGCCTGTAGACAGGTGGGCCATCCTTTCACTGTGCCGTCTAGCTGTTTTGACAGGTAGGCCACGGGCCCAAAGGTGGGCCTTTTTTTTGGCCTAGTACTCCAAGGACAATAGCTCGTCTCTCAGTTACATAGAGAAGAAAAGGCTTAGACAAGTCTGGGAGGGAGAGGGCAGAGTCAGAGAGGAGGGCTTGTTGAAGAGCTCTGAAGGCTGGGACAATGTTGACAGCGGGGTCTAAGGGCTCTGAAAGGGGACCCTTAGCAGCCTGGTAGAGCGGGCGAGCTAAGAGACCAATATTAGGAATCCAGATGTGGAGAAATCCTGCCGGTCCAAGGAAGGAGAGAATTTCTCCTTTTGTGTTAGGAGGTGTGAGCTCCCTAATGAAAGCTGTCTGATTTGCAGTGATAGCCCTCCGGGTTGGGGAGAACTGGGTCCCTAAGTAGGTAACAGTGGGTGTGGACAGCTGGGCCTTGGTGGGAGATACACGGTATCCTTTAGAGGTCAGGAAATTTAGTAGGGAGGCGGTGTGTCGAAGGGATAGGGTGTGTGAGGGACTACAGAGAAGTAGATCATCTATGTATTATAGAACTGTACTGGGGGCTAGATTGAGGGAGGCCAGATCTGAGGCTAGTGCCAGTCCAAAGAAGTGAGGGCTGTTGTGGAAGCCTTGTGGGAAGACCGTCCAAGTAAGCTGTCTGGGTTGTAGGGTGTTAGGGTCCGTCCAAGTGAATGCGAAAAGGTCCTGTGAGTCTGGGTGGAGGAGGATGGTAAAGAACGCATCCTTGGGGCCGGCCGAGTGGCGCGATGGTTAAGAACTGGCTTGGGACGCCAGAGAGCCCCGGTTCGGATCCCACATATGAGGGCCAGTGACACTGCCCTCCACAGCTAAGATGCAGAACAACAGCTCAACCTGGAGCTGGGCTGCCTTGAGTCGCCAGCGACGGCGTAGGCTGCAGCCCCTGTGGCAGTGGGTTGCCATGGGCTACCGTG
>NW_017733160.1:26166-29742 GCF_001890085.2 Hipposideros armiger | reverse complement strand
GGGGGGGGGGGGCGCAGCTCACTGGCCCCCATGGGAATCGAACCGGCAACCTTGTTGCTCAGAGCACCCACTCTAACCAACAAAGCCACCTGGCTGCCTCAAACCAAGTTTATTGAAACTACTTATTTTGCAAATAAAGTAGTCTTAATTTGGTGATCTTTAGTAAAAATGAGGGTGATTTTAGAGAAAGATTATGATTCAATAGAAACTATAATACACATTTATGGATATTAAATTCTAGTCCTCTTAACTTCTTTAAGATTTTTCTTCATTTAGCTGTATACTGGACTGAATCCTAAATTCTTCTAGTTTTCTCAAATATTTGACTGTAACTGTCCATATTAACATTTCCAATTTTCTCCCATCTTTTAATTTGGCATTATTGCAAATTGTCTTTTTTCCTGAAGCCCTGCAAACTGCAACTAGATAATTAGATATAAAAAAAGAAAAATAGAAGAGTAATCAAAGCCAAGGGCTAAGGAACCAAAAACTTAAGGAGAAAGAGTCTTAAAATTTCTATAGGAAAGAAAACTTAAAGGTTTTTCAATGGCGGGGAATAATCATGTGGTCTGTAACAGAATGGGTGAAGCAACTCCTCTGGCAGATGTTGAAAGTTTTTGGGTGACTTCAGACATAAATGTTGAAGTCATTTGTTGAATGACTTCAGACATATATCTGAAGTCATAAATGGCCCATTGTCATTTTGGATGGAGCACAGAAGGCCAAACTTTGGTATAATTTCCTTGAGCAAGTATCTGGTCACATCAACAGCCTTTTCAGTCCAGGTGGGGTGTGCTTTTACCTACCCTGAGAAAGTATCTACAAAAACTAGAAAGAACTTAAAATTTTCCTGAGTTTGAGGCATTTGAGTAAAATCAACCTGTCAATCTTTATAAGGGCATACCTTAACATATTGTACCCCCCTTTCAGGGGAATTATGTTCAGTTTTTGGATTGCTTTTAGCGCACAATTGGCATTCTTGAGTGATCTGTTGAATAGTCTTAAACAAATGTGATCCCCTTAAGTGAGGCCAAATCAAATCCATTAACTTATCTTTACCATAGTGATTTCCTTCATGTAGATGTCTTAAAATAGGATACACTAAGGCCTCAGGAAGCAATATCATGCCATGGGCATTAATTTTCCACATTGAGTTGTGATCAGTGTTTGTAGACCTCCATTTTTGAGTGCATTGCTCATCTTTTCTGAATATTCAGTCTTAAATTCTGATAAATTTATGTGAGGTATTAGCACCTCTAATATTGGGGTGTGTCTAGCAGCTTGTTTTGCTACTTTATTAGCTGCCCTATATCTCTGGGTGACCTGAGTGACACCCTTCTAATGTCTTGGACAATGCATAATGGCAATTTGGTCAGGCAGGTTTTTAGCTTCCAGCAAGGCTAACATTTCTGTTGGGTACTTAACCTCCTTGTTTTCTGAGGTCAAGAGTCCTCTTTCTTTCCACATAGCACCATGACCATGGGCAATCATGAAACCATACTTAGAGTTGGCATATGTATTTGCCTGCTTGCCCTGGGACAATTTCAGGACTCTGGTGAGAGCAATTAGCTTGGCCTTTTGTGCAGAGGTGCCAGCAGGGAGGGTATGGGATTCTATTACTTTATCCAGCGTCACCACAGCATACCCACCTTTTTGCTGTCCATTATACATGAAACCCCTCCCATCGGTGTAATGTTCCCATTCACGGTCTGTCAGTGGCAGGTCAGACAGGTCCAGTCAGCTTGAATAGACTGAGTTAATAATTCCCAGACAGTTATGTGTTAGGCTACGGTCCGAGTTGGAGGCTGGTAGCAGGGTGGTTAGATTCAATGTCATGGTGGTTTGCAGGGCCATATTAGGATTGTCTAGTGAAATAGTGTGGTATCAGCCCATTTGCCCAGCCATTAACCAATACCCTCCCTTTCATTCTAATAAGGACTTCAGGACTTCATTTGGTACAAACAATGTCACTGACTGTCCTAGAGTTAATTTTTCTGCTTCATGTAGTATGTCACAGGTTGCTGCAACTGCCTACAGACAAGATGGCCACCCTTGTGTTTTTTGATCAAGGCTTTTTGAGAAGTAGGTTATTGGTTGTGGTGAGTCACCCAGTATCTAGACAAGGACTCCTAATCCTATCCCTTGTTTTTTTATGCACATATGACTTGAATGGCTTCTGGAGATTGGGCAAACCTAGAGCTGAGGCTGATATTAATTTCTCTTTGATTGTGTCAAAAGCTAGTTGGCATTTGACTGTCCAGTCTAAGGGTTCCAGTCCCTTTAAGGATTCATAAAGATGCTATAAGGCGAAAGTTTGGGATCCGCAAAATGGGGGTATTATATAGGGACCAGCATGGCTGAATCAGTGTGTTTCAGGAAGTTTAGCAGGCATTGCTGTATTCCTTCTAAAACCTTCTTTTTTTAAGGGGTATTTTTTATGTGGCCTTATAGCCCCCTCATTTAGTTTTATTTTTACTGGTTGTGTATTAATAGTTTTTCCATGTGTCCTGTCTCTCTCAACAATTGTACTCACAGCTCTGCAGATCTCCAGAGGCACAGTTTCTCTTTTTGTTCTTTCTGAGAAGATAAGTAGCATCTGAAGTTACAGGGCATGTTCTGGCAGAAATTGTAGGTGAAGCTCTTGGTTTTAGGGTGAGAACTTTACTTGGCATTTAGCTTACATATAATATTTTCACCTAAGAGATGAACTGGGCACTCTGGTACATAGAGATATCTATGAGTAATTTTTAAATCTCCCATTTTACATTCTAAAGGTTGTAGAAAAGTAGTTGACCAGTTATTTCTGCTACCAGAATAGTTGTTGAGCTTTTATTAGTCAGCTTAGTGTTTAATATTGAATAAGTGGCTCCAGTGTCTATTAAAGTTAGTAAATTTTTTTAGAATCGTGTATATATATATATATATATATATATATATATGATTTTATTGGGAGGAATAATTAGTACATTAAAATGTCAATACTACCTAAGGCAATATATAGATTCAATGCAATTCCTATCAAACTACCAAGAACATTTTTCTCAGAAATATAACAGATAATCCGAAAATTTATATGAAGCCATAAAAGACCCCGAATAGCCACAACAATCTTTAGAAATAAGAACAAAGTGGGAGGCATTTCACTAGCCAACATCAAATCATACTACAAGGCTACAGTAATCAAAACAGCATGGTACTGGCATAAAAACAGACACATAGACCAATGGAACAGAATAGAGAGCCCAGAAATAAACCCATCAATATACAGTCATTGAATCTATGACAATGGAAGCAAGAATTTACATTGGAGTAAAGATAGTCTATTTAATAAATGGTGCTGGGAGAATTGGACTAACACGTGCAAAAAAATTAAAATGGACCACCTACTTACACCATATACAAGAACAAATTCAAAATGGATTAAAGACTTAAATGTAAGACCTGAAACCATAAAATCCTAGAAGAAAACATAGGAGGTAAATTTTCAGACATTACCCTCAGTAATATTTTTACTGGTCTATCCCCTCAGACAAGGGAATTAAAAGAAAAAATAAACAAATGGGATTACATCAAACT
>NW_017733160.1:10811-19874 GCF_001890085.2 Hipposideros armiger | reverse complement strand
GATTGGGGGAGGAGGGTTGTCACTTTGAGAGGTAAAAATTATAACTATTGCACTATGTTGTACAGCTGAAACTAATTCTAAAAAATGTGTATTTCACAATAAAAAATCATTAAAAAAAAGGGTGCATGACAGTGAGGGGGTTGAGAGAGGCTGAAATGTTAGGCCATCAACACCCACAACAGAGACCTGGGAGGGGTATGTGGGGTCCAAAAATTCAGGCAGGGTGGAAAAGGTGGCCTATCATAAAGGAGATTGGCTTACCTGCCACTAGAAGCGTTACCCTGGGATTTGAGGTGGTGATGGGAGATGGGGCCAGGAGCCCTGGGCACTGTCAGTCTTCAGCAACGAGGCTGAGTAAGTATGGCAGGGCGAGATGAGACTAGTTGTCCACAGGGGGAAGGGAAGCAGCTCTTCCCTGGGAAGGACAGTCAACCTTGCAATGTCCCCTCTTACCACAAAAAAGACAGGGTCCAGGTGGGGGCCGCAGACTGGGGCAAGCTCTTTCCTAGTGCCCATCTTGAAGCATGATCTGGGGCGAGGGGCTTTCTGTGAGCTTCTTAGTGATGAACCTTGTGCCCTGTAAGGAGCTCCCTTTTGGTTGGAGCCCCTGATAGCCACCGTCAGCAGCTGGCATTTTGCCTGATCTCAGTGGGCCTTTTCTAGTTTTTCCTGTTCGCTCCAATTGTTAAAGACCTTGAAGGCCAGGGCTAAAAGGTCCTGTTGGAGAGTTTGAGGGCCTTCTTCAGCTATTTCAAGTTTTTTCTGGATGTCTGGAGCTAACTGTGAGATAAAATGAGTATTAAGGACAATGACTCCTTCCCGAGATGAGGGATCTACCCTACTGTATTTCTGAAGAGCCTCAGTGAGGCGGGATAAAAATTGGGCTGAAAGAGAAGGAACTGAATCATTTTTCTATCTGAGAAATTTCAGAGAGAGAGAGAATGGGACATGGACTCCGATAATGCCCTCTGTTCCAGCCACCTTCTGGAGCAGGAGGAGAGGAGCGGGGTGAGCTCGAGAGTGATTGAGTGGAAGGGAAGGAGGGCCTAGAAGGGAAATCATGTCTTCCCAGAGACTTGGGGCCAAGGGCCCTGAGGTTTCAGAGTCTGAATTGTCAGCTGAGGTGGAGGCTGGAGGAGAAAGGCCGAGTGCAGGCAAGTAAGGAGGGGGTCCAGTGGGAGGGGGGAAGTGTTCAGCCAGGTCGAAAGAGGAAGATTCATCTTTGATGGGGGGAGGTTTGGTGTGTGTTAAAAGTACCTGGAAGGTGTAACAAGATTGGCAGAAGGAGGAATGGGATCAGAGAGCAAAGAAAGCTTAAATATAGGGAATCTCTGACCACTTTCCATTGCGATGACAGAAGTTATCTAGGTCCCTAAGTGTGTTATAGTCAAAGGTTCCATTCTCAGGCCATTGAGATCTGTTATCTAATTTATATTGAGGCCAGGTCGTGTTGCAAAAGAAAATTAAGCATTTAGGCCAGATATCACCCTGCAAGCCGAGGGTGTCCAAATTACATAAAAGGCACCCTAAGGGTGTACTTTAGGCAGGAGAGATGATGAAGTGCCCATGGTGTGAGTCAGATGTAAGAGAAGGGTGAGGGCAGAAAACCCCACTAGGAAGAAGATAAAGGGAGGAGGCGTCCCACCTTCCGATATCTTAATCTGGACAGTTTGAGAGACCTCTCCCAGGGTGCATGTTCCCAGACTGAGAGGGTCAGGGCCCATGGGCTGAAGGAGTCTTCTGGCCTAGCACTAGGTCTTGGTCTGATGAGCTGAGGCAGAGAGCAGAAGGCCCGAATGAGAGTAGGGAATATGTACTTACCCAAATAAGAGGTGTTGACTAGTCTACTGATGTCTGTGAGGTCAGCAACGGAAGCGAGAAATCTCTTGTGGTGTCTTCCCGGCAGGTCCGGGAGGGAGATCAGAGCACGGATCCAGCCCGAGGGAGGAAGAAGAGGGTAAGGACGATCAAGCACTTTCCTGGTCTTGATCCTCCTGGGTCTTGGCACCAAAATGAAAGGTTCACTGAAGAGAGAGGGGGGAGAGAGACACCAATATTCAAGTGAGCAAGCTTATTAACCTGTTGGGCTGAGCCTGGGCCACTTTGAGATATGCCCTCTTTAGGAAGAAAAGAAAAGGGCGGGGGGAAGAAAGGAAAAAGAGCCTATATGGTCAAGTGCTATTCTTGTACTTATACAATCAAGCCAAGTTTTTGTTTGTTTTTTAATTTTTATTGGGTAATGGTGTGTTTTTTCCAGGACCCATCAGCTCCAAGTCCAGTCACCGTTAGTTGTATGTGTGTGTGTGTGTGTGTCGGGGGGGGGGNGCAACATCCTCCACAACTAGACTGAAGAACAAAACGACAGCAACTTGTCTGTTCCCCTTCCCCCAATTCCCCAATAAAAATCTTTAAAGAAAAAAGAAAAGAAAAAGAACGCATCCTTGAGGTCTATAACTGTGAAATAAGTGGTAGTAGAAAGGATGAGAGATAGGAGCGTATATGGGTTGGAGACTACAGGGTGAATGGGAAGTACTGCAAAGTTGATGACTCGGAGGTACTGGACCAATCTATATGTCACATTGGGTTTTTGTATTGGCAGGATGGGGCTATTATATGGAGAATAGGTTGGTCTTAGGAAGCCTTGAGCAAGGAGTTTGTCAATAATAGGTTTGAGTCCCCTTTGATGGGGAAGGGGAATAGGGTATTGTGGCTAGTTTGGAAATTTAGAGGGGTTGTGAAGCTGAATCCATATGAGAGGATGGTGTTTGGTGACAGAAGGAGTCAAGGTATCCCAAACGAGGGAGTTGACCTCTGAAGGGGGCAGAGGAGGTTGGAAGGAAGATGAGGAGATGGTGGGATCGAGAAGGAGGAGTAAGGCTGGCTCTGCATTTGGAAGATGGAAGGAGAGTGAGGCCTTAAACTTGGAAAGGAGGTCCCTTCCTAGTATAGGAGTGGGGCATCCAGGAAGGGTCAGGAAGGAGAGTGAAAATAGAGTGTTAAAAAGGGTGCATGAAGGAAATGCAAATAAAAACCACAGTGAGATACCACTTCACTCCAGTCAGAATGGCTATCATCAGTACAACAAACAAGTGCTGGCGAGGCTGTGGAGAAAAGGGAACCCTGGTGTACTGTTGGTGGGACTGCAGATTGGTGCAGCCATTATGGAAATCAGTATGGAAGTATCTCAAAAAACTGGAAATGGAACTACCGTGTAACCCAGCAATTCCGCTCTTGGGTATCTATCCAGAGAAACCAAAGATGCTAATTCAAAAAAATATATGCACCCCTATGTTTATTGCAGCGCTATTTATAATAGCCAAGACTTGGAAACAACCGAAATGCCCATGGGTAGATGACTGGATTAAGAAACTGTGGTACAGGGCCGGCCGAGTGGCGCGATGGTTAAGAACTGGCTTGGGATGCCAGAGGGCCCCGGTTCAGATCCCACATATGAGGGCCAGTGACACTGCCCTNCACAGATGGGGTAGAGGCTTGATCACTGCACTGTACACCTGAAGCTGATGTTGTATAATACTGTATGTCAACTATAAGTGAATATATATATATATTGTCATGGGACGTGGAGTATAGTGTGGGAGTGGAGTCAAGGCAATTGTAATAGATATGTATGATATGTATGTTGTGCTCACAACAACCCACGTCAAGGACTGGTCCTACCCCCAGGAGTCCAACATACTGGCGGTGCCCCATTTGAAGATCTCACAATAGATTTCACTGAGATGCCACGCTCCAGGGGTCTTAAATATCTCTTAGTATTTGTATGTACCTACTCAGGGTGGGTGGAAGCCTTCTCTACCCAGACAGAAAAGGCATGGGAAGTCGCCAGGCAACTGTTACAGGAAATAACCCCTCGCTTTGGGCTGCCACTCTCAATAGGATCTGACAATGGTCCTGCCTTTATAGCTGAAGTAATCCTGTTCTTAGCCAAGCTCCTCTGCATCACTTGGAAGCTACATACTGCCTACCGCCCACAGAGCTCAGGACAAGTAGAATATATAAATTGGACCCTCAAGTCCCACTTGAAGAAACTGTGCCAAGAGAAACATCTCCATTGGGACAAGGCCCTTCCAATAGCGCTCCTGAGGATACACTCAGCTCCTACCAAGAAGACAGGCTTTTCCCCTTATGAGGCCATATATGAAAAGCCACCTCCACTCATTAGAGGCTTCCGAGGGGACCTTAAAGAAACAGGAGACCTAACCTTAAGACAACAGCTTGAGGCATTAGGGTCTATTTTACAGAACCTCAACCAATGGGTACAGGAGAGGCTCCCTATTAGCTTAACAACTTAAGTTCAACCCTTTAAGCCTGGGGATTCAG
Source organism: Hipposideros armiger (assembly GCF_001890085.2). Taxonomy (NCBI): domain Eukaryota; kingdom Metazoa; phylum Chordata; class Mammalia; order Chiroptera; family Hipposideridae; genus Hipposideros; species Hipposideros armiger. The sequence goes on along the minus strand of NW_017733160.1, from coordinate 15,533 downwards.
TTTGGCTTAAGGAATGGAACCTCCAGCCCTTAAAACCCCTGTGGAGGGGCCCCTTTACTGTCATTTTGTCTACTCCCATGGCAGTTAAGGTTGCAGACATCACCCCATGGATACACCACAGCAGATTGAAACCTGCAGCTGCTAGCTTAAACCACACCTCTGACCCCTCCGAACCCCTCAAGATCACTCTCTGGAGGAAGATGGCCAACAATGTTACCAGTCCCTAGGAGGAGATCACCAGCCCTGCTTTGGTCACACTGGAAGCTGACCAATCTATGCGCAGCTGAAGCTTGAGGAATTCTTCCTTGCAAAATGCTTATCTCAAAGACTCTAATCCTTACCCTCACCCTTTTCTTCCCAGTCAGGAGCTGTATCACTACCTCATGCCCTAAATCATGCTGCCAGTCTTTTCAGCTGGGAACAACATCTCAGGTAGCTTTTGTCTCCTACACATACATGCCGGCCCAGCATTATCAGGGTAGAACTCCTCAGGCCTGTACCTATGCAGACAAATCCTACTGGTCTTGCCTCATTCCTCAACGATCAATAGTCGGCTACAATTGCCCAGGAGTTAAAAGGGCTAATCAGGTCATCTGTTGGATCCGCCAAATCCATGTCAGATACTCTGATCGGGGAGTCGTCCAAGATCAGGCCCAAAAGGAGGCAGTACAGGAGACACTTAAATGGCTTATTAACTAGACTGCCACAAAACTTCCCTCCCATTGGCAGGTCCCAGGGCCCCAACTATACGGACAACTCAAGGCTAAATTGGGTAAAACCTTGAGTTTTCCAACTCTGGGAAAAAACCTCTTTATTGACCTTGCCGAACACATAGCCCAGGAACTTAATGTCATGGGATGCTGGGTATGTGGAAGAGCGCTCACGAGTGAAGATTGGCCATGGAAGGGAACTAGTCTAACTGTCCTTGACCTCATCCAATGGAACTGCACCACAATCCGGCCTTCACAGAAACGGTCCCTAGGATGGGTTCTCTCCTCCGAAGTAATTGGAAAAGAATATCTCAGCCGAACAGGTACGCCCTACACCCAATAGGTGGGAGACACCCCATGCAGGAGGGTCCAGAACCTAACTGGCTCGTCTCTCAGCTGGTGGCCAAAAGCCCGACCTGGTATTGGAGCCCTATTGTCAATTCTACCTCATGTTCCCTCTTAGATACTAGCTCCTCCATTGCCAACTGCACCTTTCCTAATGGCACCGGTAACCCCTTCCATGCACTCCCGGCCCTTAGTACTATATGGGATGACTTAAACTCTACCCTGAGCACCCACTGGGTGGCACCCGATGGCTTATTCTGGATCTTCGGCAAATGAACATACTCCCATCTCCCCTCCAACTGGACCGGGAGCTGTAGACTTGGTATAATCCAGCCTGGTTTCTTCCTCCTTCCTAACCAAACTGGCCAAGAGCTAGGCATCCCCTTATTCCAGGATTTGCATATAAAGCCCAAAAGGTCCCTCGATATGAGGGGGCATCAAACCTGGGGGGAAGATAAATGGCCTCCCCAGCGAATCATCCAATATTATGGCTCAACTACTTGGGCTCAAGATGGGAGTTGGGATACCGTACCCCCATTTACATTCTCAACCATATTATCAGATTACAGGCTGTTCTAGAAATAATTACCAATAAAACTGCAACAGCTTTAGAGTTCCTTGCTACCCAACAGACTCAGATGCAGGCTGCTATTTATCAAAACCGCCTAGCACTAGACTACTTACTAGCTGAAGAAGGTGGCATCTGTGACAAATTTAATCAGTCGGACTGTTGTCTTCAGATTGATGACACTGGCAAAGCTGTCTCCACTATTGCCACGATTATTAGAAAACTTGCCCATGTCCCAGTTCAAAAATGGTCAGGATGGGACCCCGAAAGTCTGTTTGGAGGATGGTTCTCCACATTCGGGGGATTTAAAACATTAATTGAAATCGTTCTCCTGCTCCTGGGGGCATGCCTCCTTTTACCCTGCATTCTCCCCCTTGTCATTCGCTCTACCTCTTCCCTTATAGAGACCATTGTAGAATGTAAGACTGCTGCTAAGGTCCTCATGCTATGGAGGTACCAACCCCTAAGCCAACAGCCTGTCAAAGGAGATGATGCTCTCTAACCCACATATGGGTTCGAGCACCAAAAGGAGGAATGTGGCAGTGGGCCCTAGACAAAGGCCTTCCCAGACCATGTGGTCACTAAGGATTTCACACGGGCTTCAGACAAAGACATTCCTGGGCTCTATGGTCAGCAAGACTTCCACGTTTAATATTTCCAAATTCCTACCTCACCCTGGAGCCAGTCAGGAACTGGCACAATGGCCACATGTCCTAATAATAAATCTTAGCTGCCAACCTGGAAACTTCAGGGTATATAGCCCCGAGTCCCACCCGGTTCGGGGCTCAGCTTCTGGATGTGAATCCGCTGAGCCAGTGCTGGCATTAATAAAGGTTGCTTCCCACGCCTTGGTGTCCTGTCTCTTTGTCTGGGCTCCCCGCAATATCACTATGGTCACCATTGAAGTATTCCTTTTGGGAAGCTATGCACTGATGCCAGTGCCTAGTCCACCCTTCAAAGCAATTTTGGAACTCTTTCTGGATGGCCATCAGAGCTATTGTCATATTATCCTTGATGTCCTGAATGTCATCAAAATGTCTTCTTTTCTGTTGCCTTACAGCCAATTCTTAGACCACCCCCTCTGCATTAGCCTCTGACCCATTAGTCGAGAGAGTGTCTCAGAAAACTGAGGCCAGATGGAATGATATCTGTAAAGCTCTCTCGGGAGGCATCTGGGTTTGACTGGGACCTGATGGAATGATATCAGCTGTCTCCCCTGGGAGGACATGTAATTATGTCCTGGGGCAATGTGGAGAAGTACAAAGGCATAGCATTTGTTGGAGTACAATGGGGAAAAGGTCAATGGAAAAGGCCTTAAGGCACACAAGATTACACGGTTAATGACTCACAGCATAGCAGTTTACTTCCTTGAAAATTATCAATAAAAACCATGTGTCGACCCAATTCGGGGCTCAGTCTCTTCCTAAGCTGAGTCCCTTGGTCTCGCTCTTAAATCTTACTTTTGTCTCTTGTTCTTATTCAATCTGCGTTGCCCCTCTCGTGTCCCATTTGCCCTTGCCATGCAGGATGTGACATCTGGCGCCCAACCGTGGAGCATCTCGAAGAAGGGAAGGAAGACTCCGAGTCTTGGTGAATTTCACGGCGCAGACCCCAGGACGGGCTGGCACTCTACTTGGTGAGAAGTAGGGAAAAGTCCTGAGGAATTGTACCGGGGTATCTGGAGAATAACCTAACAAACTTTGTGTGTGAGAGTGTGAATGTGTGAGTGATTGATTATAGTTTCAAGGTCTTTTGATCGCGAAACTTGCGTGGGCTCCCACCTGCGGTTCTGTACTCTGTCGTAAGGCATAACGGTGACTGGGCATTTGTCTTTTGGCATCTGTCCACCAGTTCGGGGGATTATACTGAAGCGCCTTCAGCCAAGACAGACTTAGTCCCGCGAGGGATGCGGCCAGGCGAGCATCTGAGTGATTAATTGAGTGAAAGTCCTTTCTTTTCTTTTCTTATATAAACTAACATGGAAAACTCAAAGAGCCATTATAGACCTTACATTTGCCTCCTTAAACAATTATCAAAAAAGGGAGGGGTGAAAGTATCAGAGAAAAAATTAGAAGAACTTTTAAAAATTATTAAAACCCATTGTACTTGGTTTCCGGACTTGGGCACAATAGACTTAGATCAATGGGAAAAGATAGGGCAAGATATTTCAGAAAAACAGCTTAATGGAGAGAACATTCCAAACACGATTTGGGAGACTTGGAGACAGGCCCGGTCGGTTTTAGAGCCTTTGCAGACTGATACGGAGGACGAGGAGGAAGGCAAGGATCCCAAGTGTAAGAGCCGTGTTGATTCCTCAGAGGATGAGGCAAGGGAAGAGGAGTCTGTAGAAGCACCTACTGTTAATCTTAAAAAATTGTACCCTTCTTTACAAAATTTGGTAACGCCAGATCGTTTACCTCCTCCCCCAACAACAAGACTAAAAGATTGGGAGTTATCTAAAAATCCATCAAAACTAAAACAACCAACTCCGTCTGTGGTTTCGGTGCCTCCACCGTATGCCCGGGGCCCAGATTCGGCCATGTCAGCTATAGAACAAGGAATTCAACAAGCAAGGCTGGAAGGGGATTTGGCTGCCTTAAATTTTCCCATTGTGGTTAGGGATAACATACCACCTAATGATGAATATCCCAATGGAGCGCAGCGGGTAGCATACCAGCCTTTTCCTTTTAAATTGCTTAAAGAACTTAAGCAGGCGGTTACCCAATTTGGCCCAACTTCCCCGTATACTATAGGATTAATTAGAGGAATAGCTGATGGAAATCGAATGATACCTATAGATTGGAATGCTTTGGCTAAAGCCTGCCTTTCTCCAGCCCAGTTTTTGCAATTTAAATCATGGTGGATTGATGGAGTGGAGATTCAAAGCAGACAGAATCAGGCCAGTGAAATAGGTATTACTAAGGACCAATTAGTGGGTGATGGAGATTGGCTCAATACTGACCAGCAAATTACTATGACTCGCCAGGCGCAGGATCAGCTTAAGAGAGTGTGCCTGACTGCCTGGGAGAAGATAGAAGTGGAAGGGAAAGTTCCCACTTCTTTTCAAAAGATATTTCAAGGACCTCAGGAACCTTATTC
>NW_017733160.1:7239-8263 GCF_001890085.2 Hipposideros armiger | reverse complement strand
TTTACTATTAATCAGAATTTGAAATTGGTTGAATGCCCGTTATACAGATTGTTTACTTGCCTTAATTCCTCTACTTTTAATTACCCTCAGGATCAGATGATGATTTTGAAATGTAGAAAAGGATTGTGGATCCCTGTTCAAACCTCGAGGGTTTGGGAGGGATCTCCAACAATTCATATTGTTCTCCATATTCTTCATAAGATTTTACATTGAACTAAAAGATTTATTGGCCTTTTAATAGCAGCAATATTAGAGATTATAGCTATTACAACTACTGCTGCTGTCTCTGGAGCAGCTCTCCACCAGACAATTCAAACGACCCAATTTGTACAACAATGGCATGAGAATGCTAGTAAAACTTGGAATCAGCAATTAAGAATTGATCAAGAAATCAGTGTCCATCTAGCTGATCTGGAAACTACTGTGGTTTATTTAGGAAGCCAACTGGAAAGTCTCCGGACTATTATCACTTTGAAATGTGATTGGAATACATCCACTCACTGTATCACTCCTTTTTCTTATAATCAGACTCGTACTCCATGGTCTGAGGTTCGAGCTCATCTTTTGGAGCATATGCCCAATCTTACTGTTGATATACAACAACTACAGCAAGAAATCCACCAGATGTCATTTGCTAATCTCCAGCTTCTTCCTGGAGAAGAGGCCTTGTCCGCGGCTGCGGACGGATTGTCTACTTTGAATCCACTTAATTGGATAAAAACCTCGGTGGAGGTTTTGCTGGTGCCTTTGTGTTTCTAATTATAATTTTGTTTCTGTTTTGTTTAGTCCTCCGGTGTGGCCAACAAACCCTCCGGTGGGCATTAGATGAAGAAACTGCAAAGCCCGTGTATCTCCTTCTACAACAACAGAAAGGGGGAGATGTTGCCTTACAGCCGATTCTTAGACCACCCCCTCTGCATTAGCCTCTGACCCATTAGTCGAGAGAATGTCTCGGAAAACTGAGGCCAGATGGAATGATATCTGTAAAGCTCTCTCGGGAGGCATCTCGGTTTGACTGGGACCT
>NW_017733160.1:5440-6942 GCF_001890085.2 Hipposideros armiger | reverse complement strand
ATTGAAACAGCATCTCTGTCATTTAATTCCAATCAATCTCTTCAGGTTTTGTTTCAACAGCTTCAACAAATTGTGAGAAACCGTCAGCATCCATTTTTTATTACTCATATTCGCGCTCACACGACTCTTCCAGGGCCGTTGACGCGTGGAAATGCTATTGCTGACTCTTTGGTGGGGAATGCTCAGATAGAGGAAGCCACACACTTTCACTCTTTAACCCACATCAATGTAGGAGGATTAAGATCTAAGTTTTCCATTACTCATAAACAGGCTAGGCATATAGTTCAGACTTGTCCTACCTGTCAGATTCTTAATGTTTCCCAAGAATGCCCAGAGGGTACTAACCCTCGAGGTTTGGCTCCTAATGATTTATGGCAGATGGATGTGACTCATGTCGCCTCTTTTGGAAAATTGTCATTTGTGCATGTCTCTGTTGATACTGCCTCGGGGTTTCTAGTTTCTAGATACTGCCCAAACTGGTGAAACCGCAGCACATTCCTGCCATCATCTTCTGATTTGTTTCTCTATTATGGGCCTCCCCAAGAAAATTAAAACGGATAATGGCCCAGCTTATACTAGTACCCGGTTTGCTAGTTTCTGTTCTACTTGGCAAATCACTCATAATACTGGCATTCCTTACAACCCACAGGGACAAGCTATTGTTGAACGTGCTAATTCTACCTTAAAGAAACAATTAAACAAACAGAAAGGGGGAGACACAAAGGAGCCACCTCAAGTGAAATTAGTTAAAGCTATGTTAACTTTGAATTTTTTGAACTCCTCTGGTTCTGACTCACATATGGGTCGGACCGCAGCAGAAAGATATTTTAATACAGGCATTCAGAAACCGTCACATATTCCCATATGGTGGAAAGATATTCAAACGAATCAGTGGAATCTAGGGACTTTGTTGACATGGGGACGAGGTTTTGCTTGTGTTTCTCCAGGCAAAGAAGAACGTCCTCTGTGGGTGCCTAGCCGGTGTATTAAACCTTATCATGAGTGACTCACCCAAGAAGGTCATCATGAAGCCGGTATGGCCTAAGGTGGCACGTTATTCATCTCCTGAAGAGATCTTACTGGAAACTCCCTCAGATGAGGAAGAAGAGAGATGCATGTCCATTACCCATCCACTGACACCTCCGACTAGGGAGATGTCTCGTTTATCCCTGCAATCTAGTCGTGTGAGGATGGCTGTCCTGCCTACGCCCGGCCCTTCAGCTGTTACTCAGAGCACTAGAAGTGCTCCGCACCCTACATGGGGGCAAATGAAAAAATTGATACAGGTGGCAGAGCATCGTCTCCAGGAGGAAAGATTACCTAAAATGGAGGTCAACCTGATGTTGTCCATGATGGCTGTTCTCACTGTTGTAAGTTGTTTTCCCCTAGGAGCTGCTGCTGCTAATTTTACTTACTGGGCTTACATTCCAAATCCTCCTTTATTAACTCCAGTCACTTGGAATGATGATCCTCCTTTAATTTATATTAATGATAGTTCGTGG
>NW_017733160.1:0-3475 GCF_001890085.2 Hipposideros armiger | reverse complement strand
TGTCGACCCAATTCGGGGCTCAGTCTCTTCCTAAGCTGAGTCCCTTGGTCTCGCTCTTAAATCTTACTTTTGTCTCTTGTTCTTATTCAATCTGCATCGCCCCTCTCGTGTCCCATTTGCCCTTGCCATGCAGGACGTGACACTTTTCAATATTTCCTTTATCTTTGGGTAAAAAAAGAAGTCATTGGGGACCACATCAGGTTAGTAGGGAGGGTGTTCCAATACAGTTATTTGTTTACTGGCTAAAAACTCTCTCATAGACAATGCTGTGTGAGCTGGTGCATTGTAGTGATGCAAGAGCCATGAATTTGTTGGTGAAAAGTTCTGTTTGTCTAACTTTTTCACACAGCCTTTTCAGCATTTCCTAGTAGTAAACTTGGTTAACTGTTTGTCTAGTTGGTACTAATTCTTAATGAATAATCCCTCTGATATCAAAAAAGTTTGGCAACATTGTCGCAACAAGTTTGCAAACTTAATTGTCAGACCTTCTACATAGGCCAAGCTGTATTACAGTTAAATACCATTTTCTTTCTTGTTATTAGTTTATAAGTTGACCAATCAACCAATATACAACCTATTGAACTCTCAGATGGTATAGACACAGAGCCTCTCATTTTTAGCTTAAGACACAAAGGAAAAGGAGGGTAAAACAAACCACAGACAAACAAAAACAAATTACATAAAAACAAACCAAAGTCAAACGTGAGTACTCACAAACCAAATCCTCAACAAAGAGGAGCTAGGGGTCAGACCTGGTCTCCCACCAAAACCGGTACCACAAATGAGCCTTAAATGAAAACCCCAATCTGCATCAATGCCCCAATGGGATACAGGGAAACCTGGTCTCCCACCAAAACTGGTACTGCAAATAGGTCTCGAGAGACCCCAAATGGCATAAAAGCCCCAAACTGTTACCAGAGATGGGCCTCAAATGAGGTCCTCAAATGGCATAGATGCCCCAATTGGAGACAGGATTTCTGGTGCTCTCTCTGACAAGTTCCAGACTTTAAATGGCTCTTGAAAGACCCCCAAATGGCACAAAAGCCTCAAATGGCATAATAGCCCAAAACCCTTATCACAAATAGGTTTCAAATGAGGCCCTAATCCAGTTTCCAGAACCAGACAACCATTTTCTTTCCACCAGCTTAATTGTTTATTGGCAGCCAACACCAGGAAGGGGAGAGCTGAGAAAAATCCTTGAGAAAAATGATTTCTCAGCAGCTGCTAGGACATCCCTGCAATCATCTCCCTGGGGCCAGTTTGCCACAACCAGCTGTGGCTCTGACCAGCTGTGGTGCTCCATCCCTGCTCCCTCCCTGTTTGGGGAGAGTGAACTCACCAGCTCCAGGTCCAGTCTGATCCTATCCCTTTATGGTTGCCAATTTGTTACTGTGGAAAAGGTCTGGCTGCTCGCTGCATGAAAGCCAAAACTCAAGAGGTGAGGTTGGTAGGAAAAGCAAGGTTCAATATGGGACAACTCACTCACTATAGAAGTTTTAAGCCTCCTTCATTATAGAAATTTTAAGTCCCGTCAATATAACAATTTTAAGTCTTCTTTTCCCTAGTTTCTTAGCTCCTTAGTCTCTGGTCTTAATCACTCTTCTAACCATTTTCTCAATCTAAACTAAAGATTGCTCCTAGCCAGAATGTTTCTTACCCCTGCTTCAGATAACTACTTAAAAGCCTGTGACTTAAGCTTGTTGACTGAAATCATTGTAGCCCACCACTCCTCCAGGCCATCTCAGACCTAACCCTTGGGTGAAAAGAAGATAGACTTCAAAGACCTGTTCCTGGGGCCAGCACCTCTAATTTATTAACTAACATTTGTCTCTCCTCATCTAGGGGCCGCTGGGATATGAGTTATGTCCTAGCGAGGCTTCCAGTGCACTCCAACCAAGGTAGATATGAAGCCCCTCTTTTTATTTAGATCAGGTAGGGTAAGAGTTTAATGAATGCCCATTAGGTAGGGACAGCTCTACCTGCCTTCTCAGCTTGAAGCAAATATAGAAGAAGAGACTTCTAATCCCTCAGTTTCCCACAGAGATTTATGGGGATTATGTCTCTCAGAAAAAACAAGGCAGGCAGTTAGAAACAGATAATTGGGTCTCTGCATTCCTGCACATTGAACACAATCTATGGGGAGCACCGCCTCCCAAATTTTTTCTTATCTGTCCTAGCCATTAACTACTGTGAGGACCTAACTAAATTGGAATGGTCACTCACACCTGCATGGTAGAAGGCCACCACAACCTCCATCTCACCCTAGCCTCATTATACCATCATTATAATATCATACATATGCCCAGAAGTTCATTAATATTATTATAACAGACTGAACTCTGGGAAGGGACATGCACAGTCTAAGAGGATGAGATAATAGCTACTCATCAATCACAGGTGTCAATCAAATGGTCCCGAGCCTGGAGAGGAACAGCCTATCCTGGAAAAAAAAAAGATAAAACCCCTAGGCTCCTGTGAGCCACCGCCACTTGAGTCCCTTGAGGCCTTGAGTCTTTTGAGCCTTGCTTTTGCTCGGGCCCTCTCCAAACTCTTTGGAGTATACTTTTTCTTCTAATAATAGCCTTGAGCTGCTTTTCTTTGTGCGTGGCCCGCTCCTAATCCTTTGGAGTGTACTGTCATTTCTAATAAACTTTTTTCACAGTTTTACCTCCGTGTCTTATTCAATTCTTTGCTTGAAAAGCCAAGAACACTGCTCCAAGGAGGGCTTAACCCCCGGCAATGTAGGTGGTAGTGATGCGGTATTTTTGATGTGTGTATGTGTGTATGTGAGCCAGGATCATGGTCTCGCAGCACCGAAGAATGGAGACATGAACCAGAGAGATAAGGTTGCAGACAAGGGCAATTTTATTAAAGCAAAGACTTACAGTTCTCAAAGTGAAAGGGGACATCCAAAACTGGAATGTCCACTAGCTAAGGTGAGAAGCTTCTGTTTATATATTTTCCTAGCCTATCTAGGGAGAAAAACTGTTGTCTACTGATACAGATCTCATTAGATTTACTTTGCTGTTCAGCCTGGAGGATGTTTCTTTTGCTGCTTAGCTGCTTAACCCAGCTGTCCCAGAGCATAATTGGTGCTTTTGCTCTGGCAGGTGTGTTATCTCCAGGCGGGGCTCTCAAGGCTGAGACTGAGGCTTTTCCCAGAGCATAATTGATGATTCTGTTCTGGCAGCATAGTGTTATCTTAAAGCTGGGACTTTCAAAGCTGAGGCTGAGGCTTTAAAGATATCTTTATTTTATGCTCATTATGATGCAGGTTGTGGGTTTTTTTACATTATTTTTTATTATGAAATACACATTTTTTAGAATTAGTTTCAGCTGTACAACACAGTGCAGTAGTTATACTTTTAACCCCTCAAAGTGACAACCCCCTCCCCCAATCCACCACCCCATTTCTCCCCAATATCATACATATATATTACAAATCCCTTGACTCCACTCCCACACTATACTCCAC
>NW_017731531.1:2921866-2923109 GCF_001890085.2 Hipposideros armiger | reverse complement strand
AAGGGGGAGGGCTAGGGGCTGCTTGCAGGCTGGGGAAGCATCTATGCCTTGCCCCTTCCCGCTGCGGCTCAGCAGGACATTGACCCTTTCTACCCACTTAATGGTCCACCCAGCGTGAGCCCAGGCAGCCACACAAGGTGGGGAATCCTACAGGATGGATCGCGATCTTAAGGAATCCCCTATGTGACCCAGGAAGCTCTTCCACGTCCCGACCTCGCTGGGGGAAAGGCACAAGTCTACTAACGATACCATTCCTTCAAAACGGGAATATCGTTCCCATTTCAAAGATGAGTATAGTTGAACAATATGGCAGTTAGGGGCGCCGACCTCCGGGCGCAGCCAAAAATCCACGCATAACTGCAGTCAGCCCTACGCATACTCAGATTCCCAACCGCGGAGTTGCCCCTTGAACAATACGGGTTTGAACTGCGCCGGCCCGTGAACTGTGCAGGTTAGTTGAACCGCGCGGTCAATTATACCGCTTCGGTCAACTGAACTTCGCGGGGTCAACATTAAAAAAAATCCAAGTACAATGAAACCTGCGCAGTTCAAACCCATGTTAAGGGTCAACTTTACATTGGGAAGCTGAGAAGTTACTTGCCCATAATCCTACCGCCAGGAATTGGCGCGGCTGTAAATTGAGCTCCGTCTGACAAAGTTCTCATTCCCACCTCCATCTCTTGTTCCCAGAAGCCCCGCTCTCCTGTGGGTGATTCCAGATGCCCGAATTAAATACCCTGTTTGAACCCAGAAACAACCTTTTTTATGCATTAACCCTCTCAGCCTCACTTGGGCTGGGATCTAGGGTCAGACTTGAAGTCAGGGGTCCCTGAAATCCTAGACCCTGCCCTACAAGACCCCACAGTTGGGGATGGACCAGGACCCACGTTCGAAACCGGCAGAACTGAACAGGTGAAATTTACCATGACGATAAACTTTTATCAAAATCCAGCTCACTTTAAGGGTGTTTCTCATTGGTCCTCACCATCCCCCCTCACACGCACACACTTCCTCCAATGACCTCGATGCAAATATGTGTGTATGGTCCTGCTGGCTAATCCCGTCCAGCAGGTGGGCGATACAATCTGTGTGAGAGACAGGATCCTTCCCCTGATTGGTTGCCTGGAGCTTCTGCACAACCCCAGACCAGATCTACATGAAAAAGAGCAGCCGCTGATGCTGCGAAGCATCAAAGCCACTGCCCAGCAGGAGTATCTTTGCTGCTTCCACAGTACCAGCATCT
>NW_017731531.1:2871298-2919981 GCF_001890085.2 Hipposideros armiger | reverse complement strand
CAAACAATCAAACAGTGAGGGGAAATGAAGCGAGGAGCCTGAAGCCACGGAGCCAGGGAGTTACCTGCAGAAGGCAGACCAGAGTCCAGGTCTGTGGGCTCCTAGAGCTCTAAACTGGTGTAGGTGGTGACATGATTCTTCCCTTGCAGAGACATCATGGGCTTCTGGAAGCTCTCCCCCTTCTTGGCTCTTGGCTTCTTGGTCCTGTACCAGGTTGGCATCTTTCAGGCAGCTGCACTCAGGTAAGACAGCCCTGCCAGGAGCACACAGCGCTCCTGGGATTGAACAATCTATGCTCTGAATGGTGGTGTGCTGAAAGTTTAACATTGGCTGGTGGGGGAGGGGGAATGTACATTTTTTTTCTAATATAAATGGGGAATGTACATTTTTTTTCTAATATAAGAATGTGTAGCATTTAATTGACAACAGTAATGAGATATAATATTCTTTATTGCAAATTTCATATTGTTCATGAGTTCACAGAATGCTTTTGCTTTTTACCAAACTTGTCTCTTTAGCCAGTCTCTTTACCTAATTCAACAATGATCTCAGAAATGAATTGCATCTTAACCTGCTAGTGTTCTGCCAATAAATTTGTAGTTATTAAATCTGACATGTGATCTGTTAATCTTTCTTACTCTTGTACAAATTGTATGTATTAAACTGAAACACTTCTTAGCTTAGCACTACCTGTAATATTATCATTTAATCTTCAATATTGGCTGCATTTAAACATAGGCTCACACATTTTCTGAAACTTGAATCTTTCACAAGCTGCATGATCTGATCCAGCAGACCACTGCTTCCACGTCACACCAGAGCCTGACTCCCGATGAAGCACTGTTTTTGGAAAGACACTGGCCTCGTGCTCTGTCCACTGGGGGTTGTGGTGACCACATCCTCAGGGGAAGTGGCAGAAACTAGGACACCTGGCTGCTTGTCCTGGGCAGTGGGTGGGCAGCAGCTCAGAGCCTCTGTTGGTTTTGCTTCCCCTTCCCAGCTCTGCCCTGGAGAGCCCTGAACACCAGGCTTCACTCAACAAGGAGAAAGCAGGCCTCCTACTGGCTGAACTGATTAAGGACTACTTGAAGAGTACGGCCATTGAGCAGGAGCAGGAGACACAGGGCTCCAGGTAAGGCTGAGCACCTGCCCAGCACAGGGCATTCCCTCCCTCCAGTCATGTCCAGGCAGGCATATCCTGAGAGGTGGGAGAGAACACAGCTGGATAGGTGGCCAGCAGGCTGTCACTGTTCACCCTATCCTGGGGCCCAGCTGTTCTCAGGATGCACTGAAGACAGAGGTTAGGTGGAGAGGCTATGGTTAGACCACATGTAAAAACACCCATTTCTGAAAGCTGTTGGGGAAGGTGTGGAAGCACTCACTCAGGAAGTTGGTCTGGCAGTGCTGAGAAGCCCTCCCAGCATTGGAGGAGTTAGGACTGGTAAGTGTGAAGCCAGATGGTGGATCCTTTTTAGTGCAGGAGATTTTAGAAACTTGACTCCACCTTGTTAACCTGCACATGGCATTCTTTCACACCTTCAGGAAGCCTTCACTGCACATTTGCAAGGTGAAGCCAAAGGCCTTGCAGAGGGTGGGCTCAGGTAGAACAGTGCCTGAGGTAGGTCTGGGCCTTTAGATGTGTAGGACCTGTGGAGATGTGCATGTTGCCAAAAGGCTGGGGAGAGCGCCCTTCTGTAGTCCCACCTCCTGTGCACCCCAAGCTTGGAGCACACACCAGCCCCTGCTGTGGCCCTGGCACTGCCTAGGCAGAGGCACGGGTCATACCTGCATCTGCCCTGACAACCTCTCTTCTGGGCATCAAGGACTGAGCAGCATGACGAAGGCTGGGAAAGGTCACCCTTCCCCACCGCAGCCCTTCCCCACACTGCCCTGACTGAGCATGTCTCTGGGCTCAACTAATGGAGGATGCCTAAGCCACCCTCCTGCCTGCCCCTCCGCCCCAACTCTAAGTGACTCCTCAATAGTCTAACCTTCTGTGAGACAACCGCAGGGGCAAAGCCAGTTCATGATATCACCTGGCATGTTTTTTCCCTGCAGCCTGGACAACTCCAGAGCTAAGTGGTGCAGTAATCTGAGTACCTGTATGCTGAGCTCATATACACAGGACCTCAACAAGTTTCACACATTCCCTCAGACTGCAATTGGGGCCGGAGCGCCTGGCAAGAGAAGGGTCAAGGCCAGTGGCTTGGAGAGAGACAACGACCCTCATGTTGGCATGCCCAAGGATGCCTACTAAACACCTCCCTCTACTTCCTAATTTCCTTTCTTGCTTTCTTCCTATAGCTTGCTGTATATAGTCCTCTCTTGTTGTTTTTGGGGCTGGTATCAGTGGCTTTCTCTGTGGCAGTAGATATGTGGAACCTCAGATGGAAGGAGAGAGAGCAGGACCTACAGCTCAAAGAGAATCACCCAGGAAGAGATGAGAGAGGGAGAGGGTGGCCCTCTGAGTGCCTGAGGATTTCAGGACAGAGCTTCATATCTTGTTTCTGAATGTGCTTGTCATTGGAGAATAAAGGTGTATTTCTAAAAGCACTGAGCTGTGGTGGTTATTGCTCTGGTCCACGTCCCAGGCTTTATGGATTCAGGGATCTGTGCATCTTAGAAGCAGCCTTAGCTCCAGGATAGCAGGACACAGGGTGTGATGGGTGGTCCCTGTGACCAACCTCAAATAGCAAGAACAGGTGTGCTAAGGAGCAGGTGAGTACCACTGGTACCCAATGCTTTAAACTCTTAGTAAGACAGGAGAATTTTTGTTTTCCTAATAAGGAGTACCTGCTGCCCATGAATGGGATATGGCTGCTAGATAGTCCTTGAGAATGGACTGGACATGACTCCATAATTATCTCTATTCTCATAAGCTTTGGTGGATTTTTAATGTATTTATAAAGAAAAAAATGGGCTGTTACAGCGCTGTGTTTATGGCCAGTTACCCAGCATCACTTTTTGGTTTGTGGATATTCCTAAGAATGTGTAGGGGAGTGATTGTAGCATTTTTTTCTAACGGCCATGTGATTTTCTGCTGCGATAATTGTGTTTAAGTGAAAGACTTAAGGTTAATTGGTGCCTCTCAGAAAAGTACAAATAATTTTACCATGATGGTCCCATGAGAAAGGCTCTTGCACCTACTGGCCCTTCAACCTCTCATTGACAGGTCTCCTCTTTTTTCTCCACCCTACAAATTAGCATCTCGGCCCAGAAAAGGGCCTGCAACACTGCCACCTATACGACCCATCGGCTGGCAAATGTGCTGAATAAACATGGGGGCGTGGCGAAGGAAGACTTCGAGCCCACCAACGTGGGCCCTGGATCCTATGGCCGTCGCCGCAGGGATGTTCAGGAATGAGCAGCTAAATGACTCCAGCAAGAAGGTGACTGCCCTTGTACTGTTGGATGGGAGGATGGATGACTGGGCATTGCAGGGGTGCAGTCCACACTCTAACCACCCCCATGCCCATATGGGTACAACATCCACAGGAGAAGGTGCTCAACCCAGTGTTTGGAGAAGGACAGAGAGTCAAATAGCTGAAACCCCTAGATTTGGGGTTCATTTCTCTCCATTTTCCAGTATCTTCCTATAACACTGAAATCATCTGCTAGGAAATATAGATGCTGTTTATTTAAAACACCGGTCCCTGCAGTTATAATTGTGACTATTCTAGCATTTGAGTTTGAAAGGTAATGAAACTATCCACTTGGACTATACACTACAATGTTGTGTACATCTGAATTCAGAGCATACACTTGGGGTCAAGAATTGCGTTTGCCTTCTACTGCTGATATGGCCGTGGCTGGACTCTCTCTCTGCGCCTCAGCTCTCCTATCTGTAAATCGAGGGCAGCAATAGTGTCTACCTGCTAGTATAAGTATAAAGAGTAAAGGAGACAATAGATGCCAATAGCGTCACAATTAACAAGTAACTGAATTCTGGCTTTTGTTTCTCCTAGATCACCATGAAGCTGAACTCCACTCCTTTTCATTCATAGTAAAAGCACCTTGTAGGAAAGCATGGAAGACACACACATATGCATGCTGCTTCATGTTGAAATCATTCTTCCTTGTTTAAAATAAATTAAAGCTGCATGATAATAAAGCTATTGCAATGACCTAGTTAGTGTGCATCTTTTTTATATTTTATTCTGTGCTCAATAATATGACAGCATGCCTCACCGGCTTATCTGGCAGCAAACCTGGGGCCCCATCAGCCAACCTGTTGATGTTGGCAATTTTGCTAAACCTCAGGGAGACATGAAATTGCTGCCTCCTGGATAATGGGGGGACACATGTTAATGCTGTGCCTCAACGGACTCTTCCTTTGAAGAAATCTTATCATTGGTGAATTTCATCAAGATAAAAAAATATTAATTCACTACACTTGAAAGGAGTCCCTGCTGCTATTCATACTGTTTTCCCCTGAGAGCCTCAGGGTCCTGTGAACACTTTGTTGACCAGGCTGACTCAAATGAGGCAAAGGCAACGTGCTGGGGGTGGGTCCTCAGTGTCCTGTACCCCCAGTTTCTCCTGACACATCCCTATTGGAATTAGAACCCCGTGCATCTCCTTTTAATTTGTATGAAAAGCAAGTTGTAGGAAAAGGAACATGGAAGACACACATATTTGTATCCTGCTTGACACTGAAAACTATCTTCTTAGTTTGAAAGAAACTAAAGTTAAATACCAAATTAAATTATTGTAGTTACCTAACGTGAATTTTTGAAATATTTGATACCATTTTCTGTAAATATGCATGTCTCATTGGCGTATCTGGGAGCAAATCTGGGTCCTGTGAGTCCATCAGCCAACTGTTGAATTTAGAGATTCTGCTAAACCTCAAGGTGACAGAAAATGACTGCTTTGTGAGTGTCTCGGACACATGATAAAGCTGTGTCTCTACAGAACATTCCATTAAAAAAATGTTGATGTTGTCATTTGTGAACCTTATCAACATCAAAAATGTATTCTACATACACTTCAATGGAGTCCTTGCTGCTATTTATTTTGTTTTCTGAGAGGTGTCTGAGGGTTCTTAAACACTTTGTTCAATTCATCATGAACACATGTACACCCAACAATATGACCTCAAAGTATGTAAGACAACAACTACAGGGAGAAATACATATATCAAGAATTGTTTTTAGAGAATGAATGCACCCTTCTCAATACGCTTGGGCTTCTGGTATCACCTCTCCCAATGTGTGGTTCCGTGTTGGTTCTGCAAATATCCCCTGATGATATGATGAATTTCAGAATCCATACCATAGTTACACCCACAAAAGGGTGATACATTTTATTACTGACTAGGTTATGTTTACTTGGTCCATGCCATTTTTTAAATAAACCAAGACACCCCATATTGACTTGAAACACCTTATCATGTGCTGATCGCCTTCTGGCCTTTCCTTTTTCTTCTGTTGATATGTTTATGCGCCAGTAACACTGTTGAATAGCTATTAGGGAAAAGCCATACTCATACTTCTCTTTTGAAAATGCTCTTGACAATTTTCACACATTTATTTTTCCAGAAGGAAGTTAGAATAATTGTCAATTTTTAAAAAATCCTGTTGGGTTTTTACTTGCATTGGGCTTTTCAGGAAGACAACTGTGTCATCTGTAAATAATAGTAAGTCTTATTTCATATTTCTGTTCTTATTATATCAAGTAGAACCTCTTCTATATTCCATAGTATGTATATGGAAGAGTAATCTTTCTTCTTATTGTGTACTAACAGATTTGTAAAAATCATAAATGAATATTAAGTTTTATCAAATTATCTTTTGTTTAACAACTATCTATGGCCTTTCTCCTTTAACTTATTAATATGAGTAATATATTTAAAAGTAAAAACTAAAATTAATAGATAATATTTTTGAGTGCTTACTACATGCTAGAAACTTTAGTAAGTGCATTATAGATAGTAACTGTTTTAATGTTTACAACTAGATAAGGTTGACACTATCAAAAGCCACATTTTATGGATAAGGAAACTGTGACACAAAGAGATTAAATAGGTTGAACAAAGCCATACATACACCTATTAAATCCACCCCAGGATGCAAATCTGATCCTAGGCTATCTGACACTAGAGTCTGACCTCTTAAATCACTATACTGCTTCTTGATAAACTGTTTGGTGAGGGGCTATCTATTAAAATATACATCCAATTTCAATTTACTTGTTATTTCTTTAGGATTTTGTACTATCTTTGCTAAGTTTAGTACTGGAGTTATGCCAGTGTTATCAAATTAGTTGGCAAACTTTTGAACATTTTCTGTTTTAGAGCAGTGTAAATAGCATGGAAACTATCTATGCCTTAAGCTTGATGTAATTCACCTGTAAAACTTTTTAACAGAGTTCCTTTTATAAATACCATATTTCCCCATGTATAAGACGCACCCTTTTTCAAAAAATTTGGGGTCTAAAATCTGGGTGCGTCTTATACAGTGGTTGTAGATTTTTTTTACATGCATTTGACAGTGATGAGGAGTTGTATGAATTTTATGATGAATAAAACTTGAGTTCAATAACTATGTAATACATTGTTTTTCAAATTTTGGGCCCAAAAATTAAGATGCGTCTTATACATGGGGAGATACGGTAGTTCTTAAAACGGTTTTCAATTTCTGCCATGCTTATTCTACTCTAATGCGATTTTATTTTATTCCATCTTTTTTTTACTTAAATAGATATTTCTAAAACTTCTTAATTTTAAAGATTTTTGTATATACTAGCATCATTATAGATTTTTATTATAATTTTAAATCTTTATGTTTGAGTTTATATCCTATTTTCATTCTGGATGTGGTATATCTTTATTGTCCCTTTCCTCATTCAAATTAACAGCAATTTCTATTTTGTTGGATTTTTCAAAGCACTAGCTTTAATTTTTATTTTTCAGTATACTATCTTTCTCATTTGTAATTCACTAATTTCTTCCCTGCCCATTTAATTCCCTTATTCCAGATGACTGTTTAAAAGTTAGTTTAGCTGGCTTCTTTCTATATTTCTGAGTTGAATTACTGAATTAAATTAGTTCTATAACTAATATACATTTTTTGTTGATTACTTGCATTTAAACCACTTCTCCCCACCTCCACTGTAATTCCATTCTGATCGAAGTCTCCATCATGCTTTACCTAAACTATTACAATAACCTCCCAACTGATGTTCCTGTTTCTATTCTTTTCCCTATACAGACATGCCTCAGAGATGCTGCAGGTTTCATTTCAGACCACTGCAATCAAGCAAGTCTTGCAATAAAGAGAATCATAATCTTGCTGGTGGAGGGCTTGCCTTCAATTTGTAAAAAATGCAACATCTGTGAAGTACAATAAAGTGAAGCACAATAAAACGAGGAATGCCTAAGGGACAAATGGTGGGGAATTCAGTTTTCTGGCTTGGGACCGGGGCTAGAGAGGCGGCTTTCTCCTACACAGGGGAGCTGGTGGAAACCATTATTTATTTGTCGAGCCCTCCCCCCTTCCGGTGTACAAACATAGGAGATCGCCATATCCGAGTCTCTGCCATTTGTTCACCACCCCTGGCGATTCAAGACCCGGCCCCGCCCAAATTTCGAGGACACCTAGGCTGCTTTCAGTGGCTTTTTTATGTAGACCACCTGCCTTGGGTCAAGCTGCAGACTCCTCTAGAGTCCCTCAAAGGTTCATGGAACTCAGACAAGCCGCATCTGGCTTGAGCATGTCCTGTACCTCCGGCTGAACAGCCGTAAGCCGGCGTTAGGGGCAGCTGGCCTTGATTCGCAGCTTGGCCTCTCAAGGCGCTTCTAAGCATAGAACAGGCAGCAGCCATCTATGGATGGATTTCTTTCTGGCTCCCGCTGGGTGGTCCCAGGTGGGGCCACACCCGGGCTGTGGCTGAACTTGACCTACAGCAGACCCCCTCCAAGACAGTCCTGAAGCTGGTGCCCCCAGAGGCCAGCTTCAAAATGAGCTGGAGCGGGCCGGCTGAATGGCTCAGTTGGTTAAGAGCTCGCTCAAGAGTTTGAGCTCTGAGCAACAGCGGTTCAAGGCCAGCCCGAGCTGAGCAGCCGCTAAGCTGCCAATAGGTAGCAGGATGGCTCAGCCAAGAAAAAAAAAAAAAAAGAGCTGGAGCATCACCCAGCTGCCTCCAAGTGTGACACACCCAAGGGCAGACTGGGCAGACCAGAGTCCTGCTGAGGCAGATCCAGCTCTGTAGCGTCAGCCCCTGCACAACAACTCTTCCACTGTAGTCAAGGCCAGTCCTCACAACCAGTGAGCCCAATGGTGAGTCCCTCCCACTGATGTGCAATTATCAACCAAGGCTCAACTACTAGAGGAGGGCACACACAACCCACACACGGAACATACCTGGAGCACATGGCTCAGGTGACCAGAAAGGCTTCACCACTGAGCCCCACAGCACGCCTATTACATAAGGCAACTCTACCAAGACTGGAAGACATAGCAGCCCTACCTAATACATAGAAAAAAACACAGAGAGGCAGCCAAAATGGGGAGACAAAGAATCATGTCCCAAGTAAAAGAACAGAACAAAGCTCCAGAAAAAGAAATAAGCAAAATGGAGATAAGCAACCTATCAGATGCAGAGTTCCAAACACTGGTTATAAAGATGCTCAGTGATCTCAGGGAGAACTTCAACAGAGAGATAGGAAGCATAAAAATGGAGATGAAAACCATAAAAAAGAACCAGTCAGAAATAAAGGATACAATAATGAAAATGAAGAATACATTACAGGGAATCAGCAGTTGATTAGATGAAGCAGTGAATTCAACCAGCAATGTAGAAGATAAGGTAGTAGAAAACACCCACCAGAACAGCAAAAAGAAAAAGAATCCCAAAAATTGAGGAGAGTTTAAGGGGCCTTTGAGACAATATTAAGCATACCAACATTGGCATTATAGGGGTACCAGATGGAGAAGAGAGAGAGCAAGGAATTGAAAACCTATTTGAAGAAATGATGACGGAAAACTTCCCTAACCTGGTGAAGGAAATAGACATACAAGCCCAGAAAGCACAGAGTCCCAAACAAGATGAACCCAAAGAGTCCAACACTGAGACAAACCATAATTCAAATGCCAAAGGTTAAGACAAAGAGAAAGTCTTAAAAGCAGCAAGAGAAAAGCAGTTAGTTACCTACAAGGGAGCCCCCATAAGACTGTCAGCTGTCTTCTCAACAGAAACTTTGCAGGTCAGAAGGGATTGGCAGGAAACGTTCAAAGTGATGAAGAACAATGACATGCAACCAAGATTGCTCTACCCAGCAAGGCTGTCACTTAGAATTGAAGGACAGATAAGAAGCTTCCCAGATCCAAAAAAAAGCTGAAGGAGTTCATCACCACCAAACCAGTATTACAAGGAATATAGAGGGACTTCTTTAAGATGGGAGAGGGGTAAAGGATGGGTGAAAGGGGAAGGGACTAAGAAGTACAAATTGGTTGTTACACAGTAGTCATGGGGGTATAGGGTATAGTATAAAGAATATACTCAATAATATTGTAATAACTAGGTATGGTGCCAGATAGGTACTAGATCTATCGGTGATAGATGGGAATAGGGTTGGGGGCAGGGTGAAAAGGTCAAGGCATTAATAAGTACAAATTGGTAGTTAATACAGTATGAGGAATATAATCAACAATGTTGTAAAGATCATGTAAGGTGCCAGGTGGGCACTGGGTTTATCAGGGGGATCACGTCATAGACTGTGTAGAAGCCTGAGCAATGCGCTGTACACCTGAAGCTGAAGTAGAATAATACTAAATGTCAACTATAACTAAATATATAGGTATATATAGTCATGGGATGTGGAGTACAACATAGGGAAGATAGTCGATGGTATTGTAACAGCTGTGTAAGATGTCAAAGGGGTAGTAGCTTGGGGGGGGGCGGTTATCACTTTACGAGCAGTTTAAATGTCTAGCTATTACATTGCTTTGTACACCTGAAACTAATAAAAAACATAAATTAAAAAAAAATGAGGAATGCCTATATAGACTATTCTCGAGTGAGCCTTTTAAAAAAACCTGTCATTTTGTGACTCTCCTCTGCTCAAAACCTTCAGCAGGCTCCTCAACTCATGGAGAGTAAAAGTCAAAGTCCTTACAGTTGTCTAAGAGGAACTACGTGATCAGACCCCATATCATTTCTCTGATCTTCCTTCCTGCCAACTAACTCCACTGCTTGCTCCACTCCTACCTCGTCAGGGCCTCTGCACTTATTTTTTTCTGGCTAGAATGCTATTCTCTTAATGTCTGCATGACTGACTGACTCCCTTCCTTCTTTCAGAACTTTGCTGAAATGTCACCTTCTCAGAGAAGTCTTCCCTGACCACCATGTACAAAATAACATCCCTCTCTATCCACCTTATTCAGCTTTATTTTATCCAAAGAACTTACCACTGTCTGATATATTATATACTTATTATATACTGATATAGTATATACTTTTCCTTTTTTTCTGTGTCCTTCCATTAGTATGAAACTCTATGAGGGAAGTTATATGTATCTTTGGCTATGTGTGTATCTCAAGAGCTTAGAAAAATTCCTCGGATGCGATAGGCTCTCAATAAATACTTACTGAGTTATAAATAAATTATAAAACTTTGTAAGGCTCTGATTTTTATCTGTAAGTTCATCTTTAATGATGTGCTGTGTTATGAGATGTAATGATCTCATTCCTTAAATAGTGTATAATTTTTGTTTTCTAGATTTAAAATGGCTTTTAAAACTACACTTCAGTTATTCAGTACCAGGTTTTTTGCACTAAGGTTTGATAAAAGTGATCACTATAATTTTTTTACTTGGGAAAATTGAGATTTTTCTACAAGGTTTATCTATGTGATCCTCTTCCATAAATATTTTAAAGATATCAGAAAAATATTTCCCTGAGGTAAAAATATTTATATTTCTATCTTCATATATATATATCTGTGAATATGGAAATAAAGTGGTTAATTATATTATTCATATATATTATTTTTGCCTTGTAGTTGATCTTGCAAAGACTAAGACAGGGCAATAAATTTTCCAAATGCTATTTTGTTTCTGTGAACTACCTCTTGCATTCTGAAGCTTTTTAGTTTACAGATTTTTGATTTTTACTTAACTTTATAAACAACTTTAATAAGGTACACATGTAATATAAAATTATATACTTTAAACTACAGTAAGTCCCCGACTTATGAGCAAGTTCCGTTCTGGGAGAACGTTCGTAAGTCGGATCATTTGTAAGTCCGAAAAAGTGAGTCTTATACATGCTTGATGCTTCCTAGCAGTCCCTTCCACACCACCACTATTTTTCCTCTTGCTTCTGAACATCCTGGGCTCTGATTAAGCCCCCTGTACTACTGTACAGTATCTCACTGTACAGTAAGCACACAGCAGCACAACTGTGACAATGTCCAGCAGACACACGAGCTACTTCTGCAATTTGTTCGCATCTATGAAAGTTCATAATGCGAGGTCCGTTTGTATCTGTGAAAGTTTGCAACTTGAATGTTCATAAGTCGGGGACTTACAGTATATTTCAATGAGTTTTACCAAGAATATGCCACATAATCGATGTCATAATTACCACAATAAAAGATACAGGATATTTCCATCATCCCAGAATGTTCCTCACATCACTTTGAGGTCAACAGCCCCCAAGCCCCTCCCACATACAAATACTGATGTGGTTTCTATCACTGTAGATTCATTTCCCCACAGATAGATGGTATGTACTCTCTTATAGCTAGTTTCTTTCACTCTGCATAATGTTTAGATTTATTTATAATATTGGGTAGAGCACTATATAGTTTTTTTTGGGGGGGGTGTTAATTGGGTATTAATTCCAAAGGATTGGGGAGAAAAAGTAGCATATCATTGTATACCAAAATTTGTTGGATGGACACATGTATCGTTTCTAGTTTTGTTATATATGACACTCTTATGAACACTCATGCACAAGTGTTCCTAGAACAGTTGAAGTCATTTCTCTTGGGTAAGTAACTAAATAACTAGAAACTGTATGATAAATATCTGTGTAACTAAGTTGACTTTGCCAGTTTACTAATGGCAATGCCATTTTACACGCCCAGCAGAAATGTATCATTCACCTTGCTCCACACATCCTTGACAAGCCATTTAAATATTAGTCACTCTTAAGGTACTGTAGCAGTACCTTATTATAGATTTTAATTATTTTCCTAATGACTGGTGATAATTGAGTATTTTCCCATGTACTTTTTGGACATTTGCTCATCTTCTTTTGTGACATTCCTGTTCCACTATTTTATCCATTTTTAATCGGGTACATTATTTTATTATTGAGTCATAAGAGATCTTACTGTATTCTAGATATGAGGCTTGCTTCCTTTTGGGTAACTGCTTTACTCACCTGTTCACATTTCTTCCCCTCTTGAATCATGTCTTCTGTAGGAAGCCAGATACCATGAAATGAGGCCACTCAAGCGGGCTATGGAGATGTCCATGCATCAAGGAATGGAGGTTTCTGGCCAATAACCAGTGAGGATGGAGGCCTGTCAACAACGAAATGAGTGATCTTACAGGTGGATTCTCCAGCCCCAGCTAAGCCTGGATATGACTCTAGACCCAGGTGAGAGCTGGACTACAACTTCAAGAGAGACCCTGAGCCAAAACCACCCAGCTGGTCCTCTCCCAGACTGTGGACCATCAGAAACTATGTGAGATAATAAATATATGTTCTTCTAAGGTACTGAATTTTGAGATAATTTGTCACACAGCAATAGATAATTAATATCCATTTAAAACATGATAACACTATTTAATCCCAGTTTGGGGAAAGTATATTCAGTAGAATTGGCTAGATGTGCAACCTGAGTTCAAGTTGGAAGCCACAGTTCCCAGAAAAGATGCATTGTCAGATCTCTTTCCTGGATCCCAAGCCCAGATCAGATTAGGTGCAATGCTGTAAACGGTTTCAACTCCAAACAAAATGAAGTCCTTCTGTTATTCCTCATTATTGAGTCCTTTTTACCAGCAGCCTCTTCCCATCTCTCCATCTGTGGACCTGTGAAACTAAAGGGACAGCCACCAACATGCCCAACATATAATGAAAGGCCAGAGACAGACATAGGATAACTGCTGTACACATTCTGATTCAAAAGGTGCAAAAAATGGAAGGTCAAACGGAATAATTGGTCCATGGTAATTCTAAATTCCACTGGGCAAATGTCTCTTGGTTAGATTTCAAGGCCTGAGAACCATCCTCCCTGGTTCTCAGCTCTGGCCTCCGAATCATCCTTCCTTTTTCATGAAGGATCACACGTTTGTAACTGTGTGGTTTTATCAACCTGCTTTTAACCAGTAGAATTTATGGGTCTAGTTGCCTTATTTAATTTTAATGTACTTTTTTTGTACTTTTTAGACCAGGTTGGCAGTGTTTCTGCTGAAACTTTTTTTTCAAGAACCTTGTGCGTCTTCCATGGACTTCACAGGGATTTGCTCCCTTAGACAAAAGATACACCCATAAATCTTTTCAAGATAATTCCCTTCTCTATCCTTGGCTCTTGCTAAAATAGCTGAGTGACAATGCTCTTCAGTTTCCTGGAGACACTCTGACTTGATTGAAAAGATCTGTGAGGAACATTTTGATTCTTTGGTATTGAAATGTGTAACTCAATGCTCTGATCTTTTGATCTTTCTGAGGTTTTAACAAAATGCTGTGTAGTAATGACCTCAGCCTTTTCTCTACCGCATGTTGTCCTAAGGGTGAATCTCCCCATTTTAGCATATTGTGCCATTTGCAGACACTGACACCTTTTCAAAATCAGTAGGTCTTGGTTCCTTTTTATTCAAGAGTTTCAAGAGTTCTTTCTTCCAGCGCTCTCTTTTTGCATTTTACTATAACAAGAAAAAAACCAGGTGGCACTTTCAACTTTTAACACTTTGCTTGAAAATCTCCACACACGTGGTGTGTGTGTGTGTGTGTGTGTGTGCGTGTGTGTGTGTGTGTGTATGTGTATATATATACACATATTTTGCCACGTATAATGCACACATTTTTGCCCAAATTTGTGAGAGAAAAATAAGGATGTGCATTATACATGGGTAGAACTAATTCTGTATGTATATAAATGCTTTTAATTCTTTTATTTATGCTTATGAGTTAAAAGTGTAACTCTAGAAATCAGTAACAATATCCACATGCAAAATAATACCCTGGAATATGATAATCGGTTTTGTTGAACTTACAACAAACTTGCAACGACGAAGAGTTCTTGGCCTTCTATGATGCGCAAATATCGTAAATATTTTACCGGTACATACAATTTCTTGTACCTTGTATCTGTTCTTGTGTTTTGTAATTACTTGTTATATAAAATTTCTTGTACCACAATATATTAAAAAATAAATGCTAAAATTCCTTTATAATACAAAAAACAAGTACCTAAATGTAAACAATTAAAAATTTGAATTAAAAAATTAAAATGAAAGTTTTTTCCCTGAAAGTTTGAACCAAAAATGTGGATGTACAATATACGTGGCATAATACGGTATATATGTCCATCACTTACAATTTCTCTCTAACATAACTGCAGGAGACAATTTTACTAAGTTTCTGTCATGACACAATGAGGATTTTCCTTCTTCAGTTTCCATAACATGTTTCTCATTTCCTTCTGAGTCCTCACCAGCAGTGTCCTTAAAATCCAGACTTCTACCAAAGTCTATTCGAGGCAATTTGAATTTCCTCTTGCATGCTTTTCAAAACTCTTCCAGCCCCTGCATTATTCACTGATTTCACAACTGCTCTCACATCCTTATGTAACTACTACAGCAGGATCCCACTTCCAGGCACTAAAGTCTGTATTAGTTATCTATTGCTGCATAACAAATTAGCACAAACTTAGCAGTTTAAAAAAACATACATTCCCACAAACCTTGCCTTAGTTCCGGCCCTAATCACTTCACATCTGGCTTATTGCAATAACCTCTTTCTGCCTTCTCGTTGTGGTCTGGCTTTGTCCCATTCAGTCTACCTCTTCACTTAAATGAGATGGATATAATTCTGTTGCTCTTCTATTCAAAGAACTTCTTGAATTCCTATTGTCTATAGCCTTTGACATGGCATAAAAGCTTCTTCACAATGTGTCCCTGCCTATGTTTTCAACTTCTCTTCAACCCTTTTTCTAATACAACTACTAGTTAACCATTATCCAAAGATACTGCAAATGGTCTTATATATTTATTTGTGTTACCTCTACCTGCACTGCCCATCCACCTGTCCTCTTCCCCCACATTATGCTCAGCAAAGTCCTTTCTGTCCTTCCTTGTCCAGTGTATATGGTACCCCTTCTGTGATGGTTTCAACGATGCCCTCGCCCTTCACTCAGCTAGGCAGAATTGTCCCTTCCTGTGTACTCTACAACCTCACATCACCTCAAAGTGTGATCCATGCAACGCAGCATTGGCATCCCCATGTGACTTATGTGCACATTAGGTTAAAATACAGATTCAAATTCAATAGGTCTGGACTGGGGCCAAAGACCATTCAATTCTTAAAAATGCCCAATGATACCAATGCCACTGATTTGAAGACCATACTTTGAGCAGCAAGGTTTATAGCATTTTGATTATAGTATAGTTGGTTAACATCTCTGTTTCTTTTCTTATATTCTATGTATCTTAAAGGCAGGGGTTATCTCTTTTTCCTTTGTAGTTTCCAGAGTGCCTCATACAGCACTCAGTACTTGGAGGATGCTAATAACTTAATACCTGTGTTTTACATAAAACAGTGATGCACAGATCCTGTATACAAGCTACTAAAGTGTATCTATTTGAGATTGCACAGTGAGGAGAACTTAGGGAATTATGCGTTGAGTTTGGAAAGGGAAGAGGTTTGGAATGAAACAGTGTCAGGGACAAGAAAAAGGGTCTACGGTTAATTCCCTAGATGAAGATTCAGAACAGAGTCTAGGTCAAGGAGCATCTTTTTTTTTTGTATCCAACTATTTTAACCTTTCTTTTTATACCAAAGAAAAAGACTCAGATTGGTAATAACCAATCTTTAATATCTAACACTAGCAATTGTCCCAATTTCCCCCCCACACACAATTGTTTCATTATGGTAAAATGCATACAGTTTACCATCTTAACCATTTTTAAGTATACAGTTAGTGGTATTTTATACATTCATAATGATGTACAACCTTCACCACCATCCATCTTCATAACTCTTTTCATCTTGCAAACTGAAACCCTGTACCACTTAAATACTAACTCTCCTTTCCAGCCCCTGGCAACCACTTGAGGACTGGCTGTCTTCCTTTCAAAAATTATAAAGGAGAATTGAATTCACAGACTTCATAAAAGAAGGTGTCACTTGAAGTGATTGTCATTTCTCATAAGCAATTTTCAAGTCCAGGGTTTTTTCTGTGAGCACACATCTCCAAATGATAAAGAAAGACAGTGGAAAAATAAGATTCTTTTTACAAATATGTCCTATAAACAAATTTCTACAGCCTTCCAGAAGTTCAGGAGAGAACAGAGAACAACAGAGTACAAGACATAATAGTTTCCTCCCACTTCCAAAAAACAAGTATAGTTATATTAACAACTCATATAACTTTGAGATTTTGTCAAAATAGGGAAACACCTCTAAGATAATGGCAGACTTTTAGGGGTGTTTCACAACTAGGATAAAGATCAAATGCTACTGTAGCTTAGAGTTAATGTTTGGTGGTTTTCAATTTAAGGCAGAATCAGGCAAACAATGGCTACTCTCTTTTTCCTTTGCCCAGTACACCTAATAACACAGTTTAGCCTTCTTTGATTTTGCCACATCCAATAAAGAGCTCTCTTTGTAAAGAGCCATGGTGGCCTCAGATAGTTATACCAGCAATAAAACTGGTTACTCATGTTAAATTCTTATCCATTGTACAAGATCTACCTGGTCTAAGATAACAGTGTTCCAGCACATTTATAATTTAACTTGTAATCTATTATGATAGGAAACTTAGATTACGCCCTCTTCTTGAAACGAATGTTCAGAATACAGAGTTCCTTACAGTTCAAATACTTATATATGAGAAACTTAATCTCCAATCCTACAAGAAACAATTTCAAATAATTGGTTTAAAAAATACTTTTTAATTTGTAGGCCTAATAGAGCTGTTCTATAATTAATAACCAGGAACATCCGAATAGCACTTTACTGTTTACAGTTATTCTCCTTATGCAGAGAGGAAAAATTAGGACTCTGAGAAGTAAAGTCAAGTTTTATCTTGATGAAAGAAGACTCGACTTCTCGTCTCTTGCTCTCACATCTTATGATGCCACTAGAATATTATGATGCTTTGTACCAGCACATCAGGAATCAAATATATTAAATGGAAATCACGGAAATACATTCAATTCTTGGAGAACTGGAGGGTGAAAAATAAAATCTAAGAAATATATGTTTGCTGTACTTAAGTCAAGCTCCCTTTTAGCAATATAAATCTTTAGTGAGCTGCAGAAACCTAGAATAATTCTCGTGAAAACTGGTTTAAATGAGGATTTAAATCCCAACCAGAAATACAGTTGCCAAACAGCCCTGCTGTACTTTTCCTTCAAGGCACTCACCAGTTTGTAGCTGATAATTTTCCCCCTTACTAGGCTGTAACTCCCTGAAACCCTACTTTGTCTGCCTTCTTCACCTCTTCATCCCCAGCACCTGGCAAGAGCCTGGTTTGTTGTTGCACATAAATGAATGGACTCAAAACAGGTGAGTTCGGTCAGTGCCAGTGCTCTGGAAACTTCTGCCTCTTCCTGAGGTCAGGACACTCTTCCAAACACAACTTGTGCTCTGGCCTTTCCCCCAGCCAGTTAGCAAAGGTGTGGCTGCCTGCACGTCACTGGGCATTTCCGGGTGCAGTTTCCTCCCCTGGTCCTCCCCCATTTTAGGGAGGACCAGAGCACGTACCCCGGGCTGATGTGTAACCTAGTCCATGCTGGAAGGGAGACTGGCCCGCAACAGGCGCAGTCTCAGGGTTTGCTATGAGGACGACATTGCTCACTCTGCGCTATAGGACCTCGCAACGACTTTTAGTCATTAATTCATTCTCTCTTTCACAGTCATTTACTAGAGCCCACATCTTGGTCAGGGCCTTCACGGGTGCTTTCTAATCCTCACAGCAAACGCCTAGACCAGCCTTTCTCAAATGCAAACATCCAAGAGCCTCCTATTAACCTATTACCTTGGTCCTAGAATTCAGACACCTCGTTTTCCCGAGAAGTCACGGATGTAACCTAACCTACACCGAGCTCCGCGGAGCAGAGAAACTGGGCCCGGAGCGCGTTCTCCTGAGGGCAGCACCTGTAGGCCCGACTCAGCGACCGGCCCTGGCCCCGGGCCCCACTGCGCAGGCGCGGGAGTAAGCCCTCGGAGCCTTCAGGGGCTGGAGGGTCCGCTTGGGTCCCGCCGGGCGTCTGGCGGGTGGGGGTCCCGGATGGGCGGGGCTCCCTTGGCGGAGGCGTGGCGTGTAGAGCTGTTAACCAGCCCTGGAAGCAGGTTTCCCTCTAAACCATGGGTAAATGGTGAGGGGTCCCGGAAATCTCCGGACCGAGAGCAGCCGTCAGCCCACCCGGGAGGACAGCCCGGGCCCTCCTTGCCCACTATCAGTCGGGCTGTACCTCGCCATACACCTCACCTCAGCTCCGCGACGGTCCCACAGGCCTGGGGCAGGGCTTTCTCTCCAGCTCCGACAGCCCCGCCCTACTACCCTTGGCCGGATACCCGGACGTCCCGCCCCAGTTCCTTAGCGGTGGCCGGCTGAGTGTAGGGCCCTCTGGCCGCTAGGATCTCTTACTTCTGTCTTTGCCGGGCTGAGTCCAGGAGGTATGTGCTGCTTTTTGGATTCCACAGGGCTGCAGGTGAGCACCATTCTGATGGGGCACTGAGCCTGGAGGCCTTTCCAGGGGTGTTGCCATCAGGGCATTGAGGACATGTCAGCATAGTCTCTCTCACTGGGCTAGGCCGATTCTGCCTCCCTTGCGGCCAGCCTTTTCCAAGGGTGACTTTTTTAGGAGCCAGGTCTATTTATTTCAGACTAGGAAAACTGCAGAGATTATCAGCACCACAGTCTTTAGATAAACCTGGTAATCTTCAGAATCTTCATCAGAGAACTGACCCATTCTCTCTCTCTCTCTCTCTCTCTCTCTCTCTCACACACACACACACACACACACACACACACACACACACACAATTTACTATTTGGACTGTTTTACTCATCTGTTATTTCCTTCTTATGGTTTGAGCATTTTTGTGTGTGATCTCTTAAGAATTCTGATGTTTGGGGCCAGCCGAGTGGCTCAGTTGGTTAAGAGCACGAGCTCTGAGCAACAGGGTCGCCAGTTCAATTCCCACATGGGCAAGTGAGCTGCACCTGAGCTGAGCTGCTGCTGAGCTGCCAACAGGTGGCAGGATGGCTCAGCTCATGAGAGCTCGGTGCTCCTAACAAGGTTGCCTGTTTGACTCCTGCATGGGATGGTGGACTACACCCACCCACAACTAAGATTGAACACAGCACCTTGAGCTGAGCAGCTGCGAGCTGCTGACAGCAGGCAGCCAGATGGCAACTGGACTTGGAGCTGAGCTACCTGCACCCTCCACAACTAAGATTGAAGGACAACAACTTGGCTGTTCCCCTTCCCCAACTCCCCAACACTGGTTTTCTCCCCCAATTCCCCAAAAAAACTTTAAAAAAAAGAATTCTGATGTTTAAGCAATATTTACCTGATTAACTCTGGTTCCCTATCTTTTCACTCTCTGGTCTTTTCTAGTAAAACAGAAAAGTAATTGTGAGAGAAAAAAAAGTAATTGTGAGTTAAAAAAGAAAAACCCACAGATCCAAAATAGCATCATTGTGTTAAAAGCCCATGATAGCAAATCTAGATTTGATACATGACTTAATTCTAGTTTCAACCTCTCCCAGAAACATAATCTTAACCAGTATGGAATTTTCTGGTCAAGCACCCATAAGGTACTCTGTCACATGGGCCCTTTCCATCCCACATAGAAAAAAGAGGCAGTCTATGTGATAGAAACCTTCCCCCTCCCTGGGTCCCAAAATAAGTCTTTGTTTTCTTTAGGTTATAGCTCCCTTGCTCCACCCTTCTTCCTATAAAAACTTTCCAATTTGTAGAAGCCCTCAGAGCACCCTTCTAGCTGCTGGATGGGATGCCTCCTGATTCATGAATCACTTAATAAAGCCAATTAGATCTTCACATTTACTTGATTTAATTTAATTTTTAAAAAAGATTTTATTGGGGAATTGGGGGAGGGGAACAACGTTGGGGAATCGGGGAAAAGGAACAGACAAGCTGCTGTCCTTTTATTCTTCAGTCTAGTTGTGGAGAACGTCGCTTCACTGGCCCATGTTGGTATTACATTGCGCTCTTCCCGGGTGAGGCAGATTGGTCGCTGGACACTGGACAGCCACTCACGGTGGCTCTTGGCAGCTCACACCAGCTGCCGGCCGCTCACGCTGGCTGCCGGGTCACACACAGTAGCTTATGGCAGCCCATTGCAGCAAGGGCGACTCACGGCAGCCCAGCTTGAATTTTATTTTTTAACAGAGATCATTGCTAAACTTAGTCTTCAATTTTTTTTACCAGAGGCTGGAGGGAATGACCTAGGATTGATATTGAAACTGTAGATGAGGCACAGTGAGGCAACAGGACCAGAGGAATATTATTATTACCTCCTGAGATTTGTGAGGTCAGCCCTGCCTGAGTTCCCCATCAGGCTTGTAGTGTCTGGGCTGGCCACAATTTATGCAGTATTAGTACTTAGTTCAAGAGTGGACCCCTTCCACCATTTATTTTCAAAAAGGATTAATTTCCATTTCAAAAATATCCTTCCATTCACTTAAAGTTAGGAGCATTCTTTCTTTGGCATTCTTCCCCTGACTACATTAGCAGAGTACCACTGGGGTGGTGACAGCCGCCTGACTGACTAGCAGCACTGATGAGATGCCCCTTGAGGGATAGTGGAGAGGGGGTCCTCAGAAACCACTAAAAGTTTCTCAGAACACAGATCCTTCCCATTTGTCATGGTCTCTCAGTGCTCAACAAAGAGAAATAGCTCACTGCATTTACTCCTAGAGTAAATTGTTTCCTAGAGTGATAGGAAACAATAATGTTTGTCTATGGGTTTCATTACAACAGGAATATTTGGTGAAATGGGAAGTGAAGGATTTCACTGTTTCATGGCAGGGATGCCATCTTTAATATGCAGGGTGGAATGGGTGTCTGGAGAAATGGAGAAGTGTGAAAACCCCGAACATGGCTCTTACGTTTCTGTGTGCAGAACAGTAATGGTTTCCACATAGGACAGTGCTACTGTGCTCCAACGAGAGCCTTTTTCTTAGCCTTTGGGAACTTTCCCTCCAAGGCTCATCCTGAGAGGCACCCTCAGGTGAGAGTGTCTTCCTGCCAGTTCTTGGACAGTTATGACCCTGGCCTCAGCCCTGGGTGCTCAAGTTGTGTATCGTGATGCAAGGAGCACAAATGTGCATCATTTGCATATTCCATTATGTGCACTCAGGTTGCACAGAATGGGAGAAAGTGAGAGTCAAAGGAAATACCAAGAGGAGCGAGCCATTTTGGAGCCTGAGCCAAAAAACAATTCTCCCCTCCCGCAAACACACACACACACACACACACACACACACACACACACACACACACACACACACCGATGTTGGCTAATTAAAAATTTGTTAATTTAGAAATAAATAGACCTTTCAAAGTGAGAAGCAGAGCATTTATTTGAGTTCATTAAGAATAGCTATTTGGGACACACTGATTCAGGCAGAAGCCCAAATAATATTCCCATTAGGAGACAAAGGCAATGGGCATTTATGAGAAAGGGAAGGGGGACAATTACATCAATAGAAGGAAGTCATTTCTATAGGTGCAGATAACATAATATGGTGATGTTAATTATAAATAATGTTTTAAATTTTCAATCTAGTAATCATAATAACTGCTTTCTTTTTATCTTTGCAAACAGCTTTTTGGGACACAATGTTGCCCAAGCCCAGTCCAAAGGTTATTTTGCCCTGTTTTAACATTACAAAGATTTCAGGCATAAGACCTGTCATGAGTGACTGCTAGGCTCACAGCCTGTGCTGCAGTCTCTTCCTGCAAGTCATGGGGACTAACCCTGGAGAGGCTCTCAGACCCCCAGGATCTACCTGGTACTGACTGAGGCCTCCATGGTAGCTGTGGCACGAGCAAAGAACAGAGCACACAAGATCTTAAATGCCTCTCAATATGCTCTTTACTCAAACATCAATCATCAATACACCAAACAGTAAGGCATCAATCATCAATACACCAAACAGTAAAACATCAATCATCAATACACCAAACAGTAAAGCACACTGAGTAATACAATAATTGGATAAAATAGAGTAACGAAGTCCCAGGGTTGATCAGAGTCATGGTGGAGCGAGAAAGGGTGGCTCGTCCAGGAGGTTGATCCAGCAGAGATTTGGTCTGAGTGGAGCAGAGCAGAGTGGAGGGTTCTCAGAGCAGAGTGGCAGCAGAGCCACCTTTCAGTTGAGACCAGCTCCCTGAGCTGCAAAAGTCCTCAGATCATATGTAGTTCTTTTTTTTTTTAGATTTTTTATTGGGGAATTGGGGGAGGGGAACAGCGCTGGGGAATTGGGGGAAGGGGAACAGACAAGTTGCTGTCCTTTTGCTCTTCAGTCTAGTTGTGGAGGATGTTGCTTCACTGGCCCAAGTTGGCACCATCATTGCGCTCTTCCCGGGCGAGGCAGATCAGTCACCAGCTTCTGGGTGGCCGCTCACGCTGGCCGCTGGCTACACACGGTAGCCCATGGCAACCCACTGCCACGGGGCTGCAGCCTACGCCGTCGCTGGCGACTCACAGCAGCCCAGCTCCAGGTTGATGTTGTTCAGCATCTTAGCTGTAGAGGGCAGTGTCACTGGCCCTCATATGTGGGATCCGAACTGGGGTCCTCTGGCATCCCAAGCCAGCTCTTAACCAACGCGCCACTCGGCCGGCCCTTTTATGCAGTTCTGAGTGCCTTCCTGACATCACCTTATCAGGGCAGCCAGTAGGCATCCCTGACGTTCTCATATCCTCAGTAACAGACCTTTGGAGTGTAGCTGGTTACACCCAATTACTAGGGAACAGGCAGCTCCCAGGGTGTTATCTGCTAAGTTCTCTGTACACGTCCAAAATGGAGTTACTCTTGCTCATTCAATACGGAGTCACTCTTGCTCACACAAAACTCATTCTAGCAGCTTCCAAGGGTGCTCTACACAACATGCAAAGCAGTTCCTCTGGCATGGCAGAGCTCTGGCTCCATTTTAAAGTGGCTCCATTTATTTTGGGGGGACAAATTTGATATCTTGTTCATTACAGATTTTTGCATTAATTTTGATTTCAAAGTGTTTTATTAAAATGTTATCTTGATTACTGAACTTTTCGGCACCTTAAATTTTGCTCCTGAGGTAAATGCCCCACTTGTCTCACCATAGTCCTGGTCCTGGGAGGTAGGGTACCCAAATAATGATTTTGATGAACACGTGGTATATAGGAACTGGGATTGCACACCTGGATTTCTCTGGCTCTCCTAAGAGCCAGGAATTGAGGTGGGGCTGGCAGAGCAGTGGCACCTCTGAGTGGGATTTGTGGAGTCTTATGAAAGCCTCCCTTTGACTGCTAAAAAAACTACCTCTCCCTTGCCTGAAGTTCAATCTTTACCAAATAATTTATTAGTTCAACATTCCCCAAAACAGGCTAAGTTGGAAAATGCAAACCCTGATGACAGGAGAGTACAGTGATAGGAAGTTCCTAAATTGCACTTATATGTGAATGAGTTTATTCCAACTTTTTTTAGAGGCAGGACAGAATGGGAAGCATGATGGCATTGATTTCTTAGAGTCCCTGGCATGGTGATAATGATGGTGGTGCATGGGAGATTTAAGAAAGTGATGCAGAAAGAAAAAGAGAGATTTCAATGAGAAACTGTTATCATAGGCAGAAATAACAGGGCTACGCTATGTGGAGAGGTGGGGCGGGTACGGTGGGGGGGGGTCAGTGGGAAAGAAGGGAAGCAGGAAGGGAAAACAAAAGAAGGTGGAGATGAGATCATTCTTAAGAAAAGCGGCTACCAAACTGGCTAGAAAAGTGGCTGGCAGCAGACCCAGGATGCCATCTTGCCCCTCAAGGTGAACTTTAGCTAATTGTAATGGATTATAATATTATTAGCATTACAGGGAGGGTAATTCTCCACCCCTGTGTTGTCATGACAGGTCTGAAAATCACCAGAAAAGGACCAAAAAAACCCTCCTTCCTACAGCAAAGACCCAGACTGTGAACGCCTATAATGCTACCCCTAAGTCTTGAATATTTTGCGCCCTCATTTAGAAAATAATAAAAATTCCCAAGCCCCAACCCTCTTCAGCACAGTGGCTATTCTCTGACCACTCAGGGAGTGCACTGTCTTATCTATTTTTTCGGTTAATTCACAGTTTGCTGGGCTTATTCCGTGCACCTTTGAATTCTTTCCTGCAGTGTAACCAAGAACCCATTCTCAGACAAAAAAAATTCTTTCCCTTCACAATTTTTCCAAAGTCCAGATGGCTCTAGAGAGATCACATTTCTCCCAGGTATCGTTCCTGACATTTGCTGGAGACACTCAGCTGACCACCCCAGCCGCAGCCTCTCCTCCAGCTCCCTACTGGACCATCCTCTAACCATGGCATCTCCTATCTTTTCCTTATATTTAAGTAGATTAGAGGCCTCATGTGGTAAACACTTTGTGACCATCTTGTGGAAGACCCTCTCCCAAAGTGGTATCAGACTCAGAGGAGGTAAAATGTTCTGTCCAAGGTCACACAAGCCAGCACCAGCAGAACCAGAAATCTGGGCTCTGGACTTGACATGTGTTCTTTCAGTCACTCATCACAAAATTATGCACACCTACTAGACTAGGTGCTGGGGGTTTAGGGGTAAGCTAAACCAGTCATGGTCACCACTCTCCTGGGATCTATAGTCTAATGGGGGATGCAAACATCAGTCAAATAATCACAAATGGATATATCATTACGAACAGCTAAGTTTTCTGAAGTAAAGAACAGTTCCACAAACATGTATAACACAGGTAATGTGATCAGTGTTGAGGGTCAAAACTTGCAATCTGGGCCATAGAACCAGCTTATACCCAGGGACTTACCTTCCCCAGGATGATGTTCACTGCCAGTTTTACTGAAATTCTTCTCAAGCTACTGGTCTTCTATGGGACACTGAGTACCAAGTAGGAAGGAAAAGGAAAGTGGAGGTAACAAAATCTATTCTCTAAAGTTAGAGAATATCACTCAGAGAGCCACTTTAATCCAAATTTTAAGGATTCTTACTCTTGCTTTGCAAATGATCTTCATAAGTATTTATTTATTTATTTTTTAAACAATTTTATTGGGGAATTGAGGAAGGGGAACAGTGTTAGGGGATTGGGGAAGGGGAACAGCCAAGTTGTGTCCTTTAATCTTAGTTGTGGAGGGTGCAGCTAGCTCAGCTCCAAGTCCAGTCGCCATCTGGCTTCCTGCTGTCAGCAGCTCGCAGCTGCTCAGCTCAAGGTGCTGTGTTCAATCTTAGTTGCGGGTGGGCATAGCCCACCATCCTATGAGGAGCTGAATGGGCAACCTTGTTGTTAGGAGCAGGTGCTCTCACCAGCTGAGCCATCCTGCCACCTGTTGGTAACTCAGTGGCAGCTCAGCTTGGGCACAGCTCACTGATCCATGTGGGAATTGAACCGGTGACCCTGTTGCTCAGAGCTCGCGCTCTTAACAGACAGAGTCACTTGGCCAACGCCCTTCATAAATATTTCTATATTGGGCTCCTGAAAACAGTAACTTTGAAGAAGCAAACATTAGATTATTATTAGAGATAACAACCATGCCAAAATGACATCTGATAATCTGAATATGAAAAAGGAGATGATAATTATAAAATATAGATGTAAGAAACCAAAAAGTACAGTATCTGGAATCATTTAGGGTGGGGAATATCAATCCCACACTTCACAAAGTCTGAGAACATCACCTGTAAAACAACAGAGTACAATAATTCATGTTCTTGCTAATTGAACATGCTCACCAAATAAGATTTTAAGAACATTCTAACTTAATAGTATAGGGAAAGTGTATAGTGTATTTTTGGAAGGTTGGTTGAGTTTCTAAAACACAAAGAAAAAGCTCCTAGTATGTGATGAATTGACTTCACTTATCTAGAAACTGTCTTTCTGAAGCCCTAATTTCCTGACAGTAAAAAGAAGGACAGTGATGATGGCATGAAGGCACATGGCAGTGGCTTGCTGATGCAGTGTGCACGCCTGGCCCCTCTCTCCCTGATTTTATACATCAGTACTCTCAGAGGACACAAGAAGAGAGTCATCTGGACTTTGCTTCTGAGCTAAAAAATAATTGTAATCATTGTGGAGCATAACTTGAGCAAATCTTTGATGGCATTTATGGAACTTGTCCACCTCTCAGAGTGACCAACCTGGCCCATCCCACTGCATCCTGGGCTATCATATGCAGCTCATTTTTTCCCAACAACTTAAAAAATGTCTTCTACTCTTCAGAAGGGACATTTATAGGTGACTAGTGGCACAGAAGGTTAATTTACCTTTGGATTGGGAGACCTGCATTTTGGGTGTGAGGTAGGAAGTGGATAATTTTCTGGGCCTGCAGGAGATGGAGGGCCAGTAGTAATTACATTTTGGTTATGCTGACACCTGAACTTGTCTGCTACCCAAAGACAAGTGCCACTGTTCACTCTGATAATATTTTAATATACATCAGGCTAGAAACCATTTGATTTTCTTTCTACTTTCTCTCACAATAGGCTCTTTGATAGAAGGCTTTTGGCTCTCTCCTTTGAAAACCATAATATCCGTACAGTTTGGAACACTCCAGTTAATTAGAGATATTTAAGCCCTGCCAAGGTAGAGGAAGGGCCAGTCTTAGAAAAATATTGTCTTGCTAACACATGGATGGACCCAAAAGCAGTATTTTAACCTAAGCCCTGAAATACCATTTTTCATTAACTATTTTCCCAGGGGAAATGTAAACTTCGGGAAAAAATGCATTTTCCCTGTATAATATTGTGATTATAATAAAAAAATGTATTTTTGGTCTTTTTGGGCACAGAGTTCCTAAAATCCTTGGAATTTTTTAAGTGATGAGAGCAATAAAGGTATTTTTGTTATGTTAATGAGGTGGCTTTTGGAAATCACCTAAGGATAGGGGCAGGATGCCAGTGGAGCCAACTGTGTGATTAGAGAATTGGAACATTCACCCCCATCCCCTTACCTCCTGGGAGGGGAGAAGGGAGGGGGATTGACTTTAATCACCAATAGGCAATGATTTAATCATGCCTTCATAAGAAAGCCATTATAACAACCGAAAAGGACAGGGTTCAGAGACTTCTAAGGTTGGTGAATACGTGAATACGTGGGGAGAGTGGTGCAACTGCCTTGTGAGAGCATGGGAACTCTGTACCCTTTCCCCAGGTCTTGTCCTATGCATCTCTTCCATATGGCTGTTCCAGAGTCATATTCTTTTATGATACACTTGTAATCTAGTGGGCAAAATGTTTCTCTGGGCTCTGTTAGCCTCTCTAGCAAATTAATCAAACTCCAGGAGGAGGTTGTGGAAACCTCTGTTCTATGAGGTCAGACAATTAAGTTTGCGAGCTCATCCTAGAAAAAGTGCTACACATTCCTCATTGCTGAATATCACTATAGTCACCTTTTTGAAGTACTCCCCTTGGGAAGCTATGCACTGATGCCAACACCTAGTCCATCCTTTAAGGCAATTTTGGAAATCTTTTTCTGGAATGGCCATCAGAGCTATCGTTGTATTACCCTTGATGTCCTGAATGTCATCAAAACGCCTTCCTTTCAATATTTCCTTTTTCTTTGGGTAAAGAAAGAAGTCACTGGGGACCAGATCAGGTGAGTAGGGAGGGTGTTCTAATACAGATATTTGTTTATTGGCTAAAAACTCTCTCACAGACAGTGCCGTGTGAGCTGGTGCATTGTCGTGATGCAAGAACCATGAGTTGTTGGCAAAAAGTTCAGGTCATCTAAGATTTTCACACAGCCTTTCAGCACTTCCAAATATGAAACTTGGTTAACTATTTTTCCAGTTGTACAAATTCATAATGAATAATCCCTCTGATATCAGAAAAGGTTAGCAAGATCATTGCAACAAGTTCGTGAACTTCATTGTCAGACCTCGTATAACCTGGGCTTGCTATTGGTATGTGAAGTGGTAGAGGGGTTGTCTTGTGGGATCTAATGCTACCTCCAGGTAGATAATGTCAAAGTTGTGTTTAATTGAAGGACACCCAGTATTACCACACTCCAGTTCCTATGACCAATGCTTCACAAAGCCAAAATCTGAAATGTCAAGAGTTTGGAGCAAAAAAAGGTTTATTGATTGAGAAGGTGCCAACCAAGAAGATGGGAGGGAGACTTAGAAATGTCTCAAATCCATCTTGCTCATTGGATTGAGTCAGGGATTTCTGAGTTTGAAAAAGAGAATGGGGGAGGAGTTAGGGTCAATTTGTATGGTTTCCAGTTCCTTGATAACATCTCAATGTGCAGACTTGGAGACGCCATTGAAAGATCAGATGTATCTGAGGATGGTCTTGGCTCTTATTCTTTTTTTGCAAAGCAAACATGTAAATCATTGCCTCATGATCTTTTTCTCTTTACTTTTTTTGTGTGTGTGTGAGGAAGAACAAAGATATTATGTTAAGATGTTACCTATAGTTTCCCTAAAATTGTTGAGTGGCAGGTCACAGGTTATTGATTCAAGAACATGTTGCAAACTTATTGAGTCTTATGGTTAGGATATTAAGCAACTTGTAGTTACGACAGAACAAAG
Organism: Hipposideros armiger; assembly: GCF_001890085.2. Lineage (NCBI taxonomy): Eukaryota > Metazoa > Chordata > Mammalia > Chiroptera > Hipposideridae > Hipposideros > Hipposideros armiger. The sequence goes on along the minus strand of NW_017731531.1, from coordinate 2,891,029 downwards.
ATTAAAGAAGCTAAGGTTCAACTAGTTCTAAAAGGGAGGTGAAGCAATTAAAGGAGAGGGCTCAGCTATAGGAGCATGGTTACACCAGCTGGGGTCAGACAATTCCTTGGTGGTATGGAAAAACCCCTGACATATTGGAATTGGTGATCAGAATCAGAGGCTTCTTATTACTAAATTTCAGAACTTCGTAATAAGCTCAGCTGTATACAGTGATAACTTAGAATTTACACACAAATTTAAAATCAAACTTAAACCACTAATTTTGTCTTTGTAAAGTTGTGTGTGTGTGTATGTGTGTGTGTGCGCACGCGTGTATTTTTGTGGTAGTGGTATTAAATTTCCAAGAGAACAAAAATGTGCTTAAAATACACATATAGTTAATCTTCTCAGATTATTTTGGAATATATTATAAAATAGAATGTTTATTTTTTAACTAAAAATAAAATTGGAAATTGGCCATCACTACCCAAATAAAAGTTATGAAAAGTTAAATACTAAATTACAAGTAAGATAATGACAGAAGAAGTACCTTTGTTTAAGACACTCTTAAATTTGTTTAAGAAAATATTTGAAGGTCAAAAAAATACTAAGCAAAGGACATGAGTAAATATATAATTATTAAAGAGGAATTACAAGTGGTAAATAAATTTAATGAAAATGCACAAGCTCACTCATAATAATAAATGCAAAATAAAGCATCCCTGAAATTCATAGTGGCTTTATTTAAAAAAATACAAAAACCAGGGGCTGCTGGGTGGCTCAGTTGGTTAGAGCACGTGCTCTTAACAACAAGCTTGCTGGTTTGATTCCCGCATGGGATGGTGGGCTGTGCCTCCCACAACTAGATTGAAAATGGTGACTGGACTTGGAGCTGTGCTGCACCCTCCACAACTAAGACTAAAGGATAGCAACTTGACTTGGAGCTGATGGGTCCTGAAAAAACACACTGTTGCCCAATAAAAATTAAAAAAAAAAAAGACAAAAACCAGACACAGCCCAGGTGTCCGGTAAAAGGAGAATCAATAAATAACAAATACTTGTGGTATAGTCATGCAATGGAATACAGCTCAGCAATAATAAGGGAGAAGAAAGCCTGCTCGTACGTGAAACATCAGAAAGGAATCTCAAAAATATTATGCTCAGAGAAAGAATGATCCCAAAGAGTACATACTATATGATTCCCCTGATCTGAAGTTCTGGACTGGCTCAAGCAAACTATGATTTGAAATATTGAAAACAGTGTCTGCCTCTGGGAGGAGGGCATGGTTTGGTAAAAAAAAAGGCATGAAGCAACATTTTGACATAATAGAAGTTTGTGTTTCCTAGGTGTATGTGTTTGACCACACATCCAATGATACGTGTAAAATTTATGCATTTCACTGTATTTAAATTTTACCTAGACAAGACCAGTAAACAAATACTGAACCCTAGTTAGTGATATGCATACTAAAGTGCTTTGGGGCGAAGTGTACTATCGAATGTAGCTTACTTTGAGATACATTAAAATAATATGTATTGATGAATAGACAGAGGGATTCATATTTATCTACATGTATGTTAAAGCAAATATAGCAAAATATTAATGATAAAGTCTAGGGATTGAGGATATGTGTATTAGATCTACACTTCTTTCAACTTTTCTGTATGTTTTAATTTTTCTTAGAAAATTGTTGGCTGAAACAACTCTGAAGTAAGTACTATTTCACCTATTAAATGAGCAAAAATACTTAAAAACATTTTTTAAAAATATGAGCCACAAAATACTTTTAAAAATATTACACAATAATGCCCATGATGCTGTGAAACTGGTACTCTCTTGTGTGTGTAATTGATATAATTTTTTTAGAAAACAACTTGGCAATTTGTATCAACAGCCATAAATAGGCCGATATCATCTACTAAGTATACAAATAGAAATCTACACAAAGGAAATTATCTCAGACATGGAAAATCCTATAAAAACATAGATGTTCATTATAATATTATTTTATTATATATTAATAATATATTAATTTTTAATATATTATTAAAATATTGAAATAATTTGGAAACCTAACTGACCAACAATAAATCCATATAGTGAGTAAATCTGTTTGTATTCCATTATTTCCACAGAAAATTTGAGGAGCTGGAGAAACAATGATATAAAATAAAATAGTAAAATAGATATGGAAATAGTAACTGATGAGGGAAATGAAATCATTAAGTAAAATATATCTACTCTTGAAACATTACATATAGATAAAAAGAACAGCTATGAAGACAGTGCTGTTTCACTGAAAATATCTTTGATAGGATGTTAGGTGCAAACTAGACAACTTATGTGAATATATGTACCATAATTACATAAACGTAAAATTGTTACATATCTGAAGCTGTTTGTAGTGGATGCTGTCATGTACCACCCAAATCTCACCATCAGGATTGAGGCTTGCTATGTTCTACCTCCCTGGAGTATGGGTGTCTGGTAGTTCCCAGGTGAGTCATTTTCTGAGAATGGCTCTCAGCTATATGGATTTGCCTTGGTCAAAATCTGGGCCTATCCTGGGGAATTACTCATCGGAATGTATGTAGACAGGACTAGCTACATAATTTGTAGGGTCCAACAAAAAATGAAAACGTGGGGATCCTTGTTCAAATATTATTAAGAAAGTGACAGGTGACAAGTGACAGTCCCAGCATATAATTAAACCAAGACATGGGGTTCTTCTGAGTGTGGGCACCCTGTGTAATTGCACAGGTTGTATGCCATCAAAGCTGTACTATTCGAGGGAAGTACAAAGGCCCAGACTCCTTGCCTGAAGGAAATACAAGTCTGGAGTCCCCAGCTCTCGAGCTCCCTGGGGGATCAGCCTCCTTTACACAGTTCAGTTTCTCTCTCTGCCCAATCCCCTTCATACACTCCGTGACAGGTGTTGATCTACAGGCATGCCACCATCCACTTCTGGCACACAAATCTCCAACTGAGAGTCAGCTTTCTAGGGAACATGACATAACAACACTATTATTAAAGAAAATGAAAATAAACGGGAATAAAATCCAAGAAGGAAATGCAGTATAATTGTAGAAGAATAGGAATGGATAAACAAAATGTGATATGTACACCCAGTGGAATATGAATCAGCCTTAAAAAGAAATGAAATCCTGTCACAAGCTACAACATTGATAAATCTTGAAGGATTTATCAATTTATGCTAAGTGAAATAAGTCAAACACAAAAGGACAAATATTGCGTGATTCCACTTTTATGAAGTGCGTACCTAGAATAGGCAAACTCATAGTGATGGAAAGTATAATCCAGTTGATGGGCAGTAGGGAGGAGGGAATGGGGAGTCACTGTTTCCTGGATACAGTTGCTATTTGGAAAAGGAAAATGGTGATGGTAACCCAACATTGTGAGTAAACTGAGTGACACTGAATGATACAATTAAAAATGGTTAAAATGGTAATAAAAAAAAGTTCTGCTCCTGCTTTTATTTTAGATTTAGATTTAGAAAGCAGCAAAAGAGTGTCATTCCAACTCTAATAATGAGAAAAAGATGGATCATCAATAAAATCCTAATCTTGGGCTGGCCAAGTGCCTGAGTTGGTTAAGAGTTGGCTGAAGAGCATGAGCTCTGAGTCACAGGGCTACCAGTTCGATTCCCACATGGGCCAGTGGTGCTGTGCCCGAGCTGAGCTGTCGCTGAGTTGCCAACAGGTGGCAGGATGGCTCAGCTGGTGTAACAACAAGATTACCCGTTCAATGGCGGGCTATGCCCACCCGCAACTAAGACTGAACTCGGCACCTTGAGCTGAGCTGCCACCCGGATGGCTCAGTGGATGGAGCGTGCGCTCTTAACGGCAAGGCTGTTGGTTCAACTCCTGCATGGGATGGTGGCTACGCCCAACTGCAACTGAGATTGAACACAGCACCTTGAGCTTAGAGGCCACAAGTGCTGACGGGGAGCCAGATGGCGACTAGCGCCCTCCACAACAAAGGTTGAAGAACAACCTGGCTGGTCCCCTTCCCCAATACCCCAATGCTGTTTCCCTCCCCCAATTCCCTAACAAAATCTTAAAAATAAATAAATAAATAAATAAAATAAAATCTTAATCTTTTGAGCCCACCAGAGAGCTGAATCTTCAAGGCAAACCAGGTATACTGAATCAAAAGGGTGACAAACCCTTCCAAAAAGAAATTAATCACATATGTTATTTCAACTTTGGAAGAAGAGTTGGCACTTATGAAAGCTGGGAAACAGGAACTACATTAGTGTGAGCATGCTACAGTTCTGATCACAATGCCAATGTGTGTGGAGATTTGCCCCAGCACCAAGCAATTCTCTGACACAAGCAGGGTGTCCTAAAATTCAACTTAACTCTAAAACTGTCTACTTGGAGATAGCATCGGATCCCACAGATTAAGGGCTCAGTCCTACAAGAATGCTCTCCTCTGCCCATTTTGCATTTCAGATGCCAATCGCAAGTCCAGGTTGTCCCTTGTGTTGGCATGCCCCAGGATGCCTTCTAACCCCTCCCTCTCCTAATTTCCTCTCTTGCTTCCTTCTTATAACTTGATACATATGGTTCCTCTTTGCTTGTTATTTAGGTTGGTATTAGATACTTTCCCTGTGACATAGAACACCAGGGACCTCAGGGTAGGGCAAGAGAGAGCAGGACTAACACTAAGGACAGAGATTAGAGAGAGCAAGGGCAGCTTCTGAGTGCCACCTCTAATTTCTGATCATTTGGTTAATAAAACCTTTTCCTGCTCTTTCTTTGGAGCTTCCAAACCATTCACCTTCATGTGCACTTTTGAACTTCAAGGTAGCTTACTGGTGCAGAGGAAAGAGGCCTTGAGAAGGCGCCCCACTTACTTTGCTGAGGGGGTCTTAGAGGCTGTGAGTTCTGGTGGTCATTGCTCTGGCCCAGGTCTCAGGCCTCAAGGGAATTCTTAGAAGTAGTGTTAGTCCTGGATGACTCTCTGCAGGCCTTGGCAGATGGTCCCTGTGATGAGCTCAAGCAACAAGAAAAAGTGTGCTGAGGAGCAGGTAAGCCCTTCAGAAAGAGGATGCTGCAAGCTGTTTTTTGGGCTTTTTTTTTTTTTAAGGTAGGAGTTTGGGGATTTTTAATTTTCCTCTAGAGGTGTCTTTGATGCTTGTCCTTGGGGTGTGGCCTCTAGAGACTCCCTTTGTGCCTCAGAACAGGGCTGGGAATAACCCCCACGTTTACTCTGGTCCTTCTGGCCTTTGTCGGTCACCCCTGGCTGGCACCAAAGGGACTGACTGTAAGAAGTTGGAAGAGGTGGGTTTCAGCAGTACCCCTCAGTCAGGGAAACAAATCTCAGTGGGTTCTGGGTTTTCTGTGACATTCATTGGGAAGGGTTCCTAGCATAGACTGTCATGATAATTCCCCCTAATGGCTCTTGGGATCATCTGCTTTGATAATAATGTTTAGGAGAAACACTTAATTGGTTAAATGATGCAACCCAGAGCATTAGTCCTTTTTATGAAGACTTCATATGGGCTCATCTACACTAGACTCTCCTAACTTCAGAAACACATAGTTCTTTGTCTTCATCCTGCAAATCAATGTCACTGCCCCGGTAAGAGTCTGTGACACTGTCGCCTGTATGACCTATCAGCTGGCAGATTGCTAAGCAAGTTGGGGGTGTGGTAAAAAGCAACTCCCTGCCCACTGACCTGGGCTCCAAGGTCTGTGGCACTGCAGAGAGCTTCAGATATGAGCAGGTGGACACTCCGGAAAAAAAAATGTTTTTTTTCCCTAGCTTCTTGAGATGGAAGCTGAGGAAACTGATTCTCAATCTTCTGTTTTTTAAATATATGTATTTAAAACTAGAAAATTTTCTATAATCATTTTTAGCTGTAGCCTACACATTTTGCTATGCCATAGTTTCATTTTCAGTTCAAAATATTTTCCATTTTCATTCTGGTTTTTGTTTTTTTTTTGTTTTTGATACATAGGTTATTTAGAAGTACATTGCTTAATATCCAAATTTTGGGGGTATTTTGAGTTATTTTTCTGCCACTTGTTGCTAATTTATTTTCATGATTGTCAGAGAAACATTCTATCATTCTAATTTTTTGAAATTTGTTGAGAACTGCTTATGTTTAACATACAGCCTATCTGGTAAATATTTCATGTGTAATTTAAAAGATTGTGTATTCTGCAGTTGTTGAATATAGCATTGTATATAGGTCAATTAGGTCAAGTTGCTTTTAATTGTGTTGTTCAAATCTCATATACATCAGATTTTTTAATTGCTTTTCCTTCAGCTATTGAGATAAATGTGTTAAATTCTCCATTTATGAATGTGAATTTGTCTATTTTCCATTTTAATCTAATTAATTTTTGCTGTATATATTTTGAAGCTATGTTATTAGGAGAATTTAAAATTTAGGGTTTAAAGAAAAACAAACAACCCCCCCAAAAAATAAATAAAATTTAGGATTTTTTTCTTACTGTTGAATTGACCTATTTTAAGATCTTTTTAAAATTTGTATTTATTTTTTATTTTTATTTTTTTTAACTTTTTTTATTATTAGTTTCAGGTACATAAAATAACATAATGATTAGACATTTATACCCCCTCACAAAGTGATAACCTCCCTCCCCTCCCAATCTACTACCCCTCTGACATCGTATGTAGCTGTTACTATACCGTTGATTATATTCCCTATGCTGTACTTCACATCATATATATATATATGTAATTATATTTGACATTCGATATTATTCTACTTCAGCTTCAGGTGTACACTGCGTTGCTCAGGCATCCACACAGTTTATTAAATGATCCCCCTGATAAGTCCAGTACCCATCTGGCACCTTACATGATCTTTACAACATTATTGATTATACTCCCCATTCTGTATTTCATATCCCCATAACTATTTTGTGACTACCAATTTGTACTTTCTAATCCCTTCACCTTCTCCTCCATCCCCCAACCCCTCTTCCATCTAGCAGCCATCAGTTTTTTCTGTGTATCTCTGAATTTACTTCTGTTTTATTTGCTCATTTATGGTTTTCTGTAAATTCCACATATAACATATGGTATTTGTCTTTCTCAGTCTGACTTATTTCACTTTGCATAATATCTCTAGGTCTATCCATGTTGCAAATGGTAAGATTTCATTCTTTTTTTATGTTCCATTTGGATTTTCAGACATTTAATTTTATCATCTGCAAACAAAGATAGGTTTATCTCTTCCTTTACAATTCTTATGCTTCTGCTTCTGATTGTTTCTTTTTGTATAATTGCATTGGCCAAAATTTCCAATATATTAGGTGTTAAATTCACACTTTTATTTGAATTGATATAGATATTTCATGCTATAAGCTTCACACTGAAAGCTACTATAGCTATATCCCACAGATTCTGATATGTTGTATTTTCATTACTATTGTTTTAAAAAAAATTCTCTAATTAAATTTGCATTTCTGCTTTGATCCAAGAATCATTCAATAGCATGTTTTTAAACTTTCTAGCTGAAAGAGATTTAAAAACTTTTTATTAGATATTTATTTGTAATACATTTTTTTTCTTAAATTTCTAATTGTTTTACTACAATATGCCTTGGTTGATTTTCCAGCATATACAGTGTATCTTTTCAATATGTAATTTCAAATTACCTTTTTATTTCACAATGGTTTTTTTTTGATGATCGTTACTTAGTACTGTGCTTGTTCTGTTCTGTTCAGTTGCTTTGGTTTTCTCCTTCAGGAATTCTATATGCACACACACTTTGGCTGATGTTTTATATCACATTCTCTTAAATCCTTTTTAATTTTTTCCATATTTTTTAATTTAAAATATTCCTCCTTTACATTTTCTATTTCTCTTTATGGTACTTATTTACTCTAGTACTTCAGGTTTAGTTTCAATTTCTAAAATATTGTTTCTTTTATTTCTAATATATTCCTTGGTCTTGTCTTGTAAGCTGCATTTTCAAATCTTCCTGTTCTTCTTTTTTTAAAAAATATTTTTGTTGGGGATTATTGGGGAACAGTGTGTTTCTCCAGGACCCATCAGCTCCAAGTCAAGTAGTTGTTTCAATGTAGTTGTGGAGGGCGCCCTCAGTGGCCCATGTGGGAACTGAACCAGCAATTTTGGTATTATGAGCACTGCACCCTGTGCTCTAACCACCTGAGCTAACCACTCGCCCCTTCCAGTTCTTTTTTTGTTTCTCCAATAATATTATTTCTGAGTTATTTTAATTCAAATTTAAGTTGTTCTTTAATAACATCTATTATTTTCTGAATTTCTTTGAGCTTGTTTGTTTAAACTATTACAATATAGTTTTCTCTTTTTTTGTGGACTTGTCTTTCTGCCTTGTTTTCATTGCTTGAAATAATGTTATTCTGCTCCTAATTTTCCTTTTTTTCTGATAATATTTTTCAATGGGTTTGACTACTTTTCTTTCCTACTGCTTATATTTCAGTGAGATGAGTTTGCCTGTACCAGAAAGGATGACAGCCAGTGTAGGTTTCCTAGCTTCAAGATTCTAGTGCTCCGTCTTCTGTCATTTATATAAGTGTAAAAATTCTTTGCTTTGTGAAATGCGCTGGCTTCTTTCTCCTTTTCTTTCCTTTGCCTCTATTGCTCCTGCTCCGTATGGAGGCTTTGTCCTAGAAGTGAGATTTAGGTCTGTAATTGAGATCACCCTCAGTGCTCTCTGACTTAACAAGACCCCCTTGCACTCACTTGCAAACTGTAGTCTACAAAGCTCCTCCTAGTTTGGACTGATGTTTTCTGGGAGAATATATCTGCAATGTATATACAGACAAAGAATTTCTAGTAATATTCAAATCATATGTAATCAATAGGAAATTAAATGTATCCAATAGAATAATGTGCAAAGATTGACAAACATGCCATCTATAGAGAAGAAAACCTGAATGTCAAATAAACATATGAAAAGGTGCTTCCTCTCACCAGTAATTGAAAATGTTAATTAAAACATGAAAATAGAGTTTCCTTTGATTCAGCACTAAGGATTGCAATAAGCTAATGTAATGATTACCAAGAAAAAAAAAAGAAACAAATCTTGTCTTCTGTTAAAGAACAACCATCGCCTCACAGACATTCTGAAAAGAGAAAGCCAGAAAAGAAATCTGATGAGAAGTGATCTTAATGCTTTCTCTCTGGCTTTTATTTACACTATTTCCACATTCAAGAATATTCTCCTTCCACCTCTTTGCCTAGCTATACCTACACATTTTTTCAGGTCTTATGTTAATTGTCATCTCTTCCAGGAAATACCTGACTTTACTTAGACTAAGACAGATGCCTCTAAAATGTGGATCCTTGGCACTTTATACTTTCCCTATCATAGCATTTTCCAAACATGGTGGATTTTATGTGTCACCTTGGCTAGGCTTCAGTAACCAAGTTATTCAATCAAATACTAATCTAGGTGTTATGAAGGCATTTTGCAGATGCGGTAAACACCTATAATCAGGAGGATAAAAAGAGATTATCCTCCAGGATCTGGGTGGGTCTAATCCAAGTAGTTGAAAGCCTTGAGGGCAGAACTGAAGTTGATTTGGGGAAGAATTCTACCTGTGAACTGCAAAGTCAGCTCAAGCCTAAAAGTTCCTAGCCTTCCCTTCCTGATGGCCTATGCTATAGATTTCAAACTTTCCTAGCCAACCCCTACATCAGTATAAGCTAATGTCTTACAATGTCTATCTATCTATCTATCTATCTATCTATCTATCTATCTATCTATCTATCTATCATCTACCTGTAAACATATATATCCTACTGGTTCTGTTTCTCTGATAGAATTCTGCCTGATACAATTACTACCATACCAGATTATATAATTATCTGGTTTCCTTCACATCAGACTGTAAGCTCCATTAAAGCAGAAATGGTGTCTGTCTTTTGATCACCTTTGGGTTTTCTAGTGTCTAGAATATAATATATACTCAAAAATAGCTGTTGAATGAACAAATGAATTTCCTTTCGAGACTAAAGGATATAAGAGGCCCACTATGAAAATCTTCACTACAGCTGTGGGGAACCCTGCTTGGTGCACTATTAGGACTGAAGAAAGAAGAAACTCAAAGCCTTCTAGATGCTCCTAGGAAGTTCTGATGAAGGTCAAATAGTAACCATTCACTCCTTGGAGACTTCATCCTTTTGATAAGTCACTAGAGTTTCCCTCAGGTTTTCAAAGGTATAGCAAACATCAAAAGAAAGCTGATCTATGAGGCAATCATTTCTATACTAAAAAGGAAGGCTCTGCCAAATACTACTGGTCTAGTTTAGTGGCAGTATATTAATATTTTAAAATATATAAATATTAATATATCAAGTAGCCCACTATCACATAGTCTAGAAGACTTATCCATTTTCATTCCAATGAAAACATGAAAATAGAATTTCATCCGATTCAGCACAAAAGATAATTAGAATAACCTAATATAATATTAACAAAAGAATGAATCAGAATCTTGGCTTCTATTAAAGAGCAGACATTACCTTTTAGGCATTCCAAAATAAAAAGAACCCCAGAAAACAGGAAGCCAGAAAAATATGAGATGACAAGAAAGAAAGAGATTAAAACTTTTATAAAGGCTAACGTAGGAAGTTTTTTAAAAATCCTATTGAACTGTGCCCTAAACCCATGGTTTCCAAAAGAGGCCTGAAGGTTTATTATATCAGCATCTTCTGGGTACTGATAATGACCCCATCTATGCCAACTAAATCTCAGTCTCCAGGGTTCAAGTCTGAGCATTGAGTAGTTACTAAACTCCCCAGTGATTCTGATGCACAGCCTGTTTTGGGAATGAACTCTAAAACTGCCAGGCTTTACACCATAACTTTCCTTTCCTTAATGTCACTGGCTAAGGTCAGCTTCCTTCAGGAAGCTTTCTGTGATTTCTTTTACTTACTAGCAAAATTTCTGTGCTTCCTTTGATCTACTGACTCTTTATCTTAATATGATTTTAATCAGAGTGTGCTATCTTGTAGAACCATGAAATTGACTTGTGAAAAGAATGGAGAGGAAGCAACACAATATTTTAATTCCTGCATTTTTATATTAGTTCAAGCACTCTCTCACATAGAATAACAGACATAGTAATACTCAAACGTATATCTATATGTGACCCACATGTACCTGGCAAGAAAGATCCTATGATATTTTAGGGAAGATTTTACAGTTTCTGGGAGGCTATCACAGTTCGCTTGGATTGAGCCATGAGTAAAGATTTTCTTACTGATAAGCTTTACATAGCCCAAGTCTTGACCCAAAGCTTTAGAAAGTTTAATTAACAGTGAGAACCTAAGCTTAGAACAGAGACCTAGGTTCAAATCCCACCTGCAACATTAATGAGATTTTTAAAAAGTTGCTTTACCTTTCCACATGTAAATTTCATCATCAGTAAATGAAAACACAAACTCTCATATGGAATAATAACAATACAAATGATTATTACCATTAGGAGCTATGCTAAATGGAGGAGAATGGAGAAACAAAATAAATTGTTTCTCACCAATTAAAGACAAGTTGGTGATCATGCAATTACCACAGGTTTTAATCATAATGGGGGCTAGCATAGGTATTATATCTCCAGAAAGAAAACAAACCTGTCGGTTCTACTAAAATACTTCTTCAGAATCAGACCAGAGGAAAAACAATACAGCTTGGATATAATGTTTCAAAATGCAACATACAATATTTTGAACTATTTATCTAGAGTCAAAGAAGGTATATTCTGACTGTGGCAGATTGTAGTTTTCATCCGTGGCTGCAACAATATTTCCCATCCCACCTGCTTTTTTAAGAACCTTGCCACATTTCCATCAAGAGATGACTTTGTGTCCCTCCTCTTAAACTGGATGGACCTTTGTGACTCGCTCAATACAGTATAGCAGATGGGACACTATGGGACTTCCAGGTCGTAAATAAGCAGTACAGCTCCTGCTAGCTTTGTCTCTCAGGATTCATGCCCCTGGAATCTAAGCACTGGCCATGAGAAAGTCGAAGTCACATGGAGTGATCCATGTGGAGAGAAACCCAGGGTTCCCAGCCGTCAGGCCCAGCTGAGCTCCCAGCTGAAAGCCAGCTCCGATAACTTGAGAGATCCATCTTGGAGTGGGTCCTCTACCCCCTCAGTCAAGCTACCCCACCTGATGCTGTGTGGAGCAGACACAAGCCTTCCCCTGCCCAGTCCTGAACTAGTTGCAGTTTTCTGAGCTAAATGAATGAATGTTTTTGTTACAAACCACTGAGTTTTGGAGTAGTTCGTTATGTAGTAATAAATTACTAGAACAATGCCTAATTCAGTAGAACATGTTATATCATTACCACATGCCACCATTTCTAAATACCCCGTGGGGTGTTTGGATGGAGTCTTTGAGCATCTAATTCAGCTGAAGAATGTTATTCAAAGAAATGTTAGGAGTCTTGCTTGGAATTTACATAATGGATATATTTGCTTAAGTTTGAAAAAAAACGTATGTTGAAAATGTTTATCACCATGCCATTTCTAACAGCAAGAAAAAAGAGGAAACAATGTAAATGATTATTAATAGGTAAAATAAATAATGGTGCATCTATATATGTAATGCTATACAGGCACTAAAAAGGATTAAAATCTATATGTACCAACCTAATTATATGTGAAAATGGAAAATACAAAACTATATGGGATGATCCTATTTGTGTTAAAATATCATTTTATCTAGTATAAAGATAAAATTTATCTACAATAGTATAAAGAGAACTATTCTGAAAGGAGGTCCAATACAGCTTTGGGGTATGTGACTATGGAATTGAATTAGGAAATAGGAACTTCTATTTTCTTCACTACAATCTCTGTACTTTTGAATTTTTTACTTTGAGTTTGGGTTTTATAATAAAAAAAATACTTTCAAATGCATAAAAATAGCACAATTTTGCTATAAACTATCAGAATTACTTTTAGAGTTTCCTTTAAAAGATATTTCTTGCCAGAGGGGCATTTTCATGTATTAGAAATGCATTTGTCTTTCCTGAGTGATATCAGTGCATGACAGCTGTCACACGCAGAGCCACCAACTCCAATGCATTAAGGACAGGCAGCCACGACTTTCATCGGGAATAGCAAAACTCTAAGAAAAAGAAGCAATTTAACCATGTTCAGTCCCACCATATGAATCTGAAGAACCATAAACACAGGAATAAAACAGGTTGGCCTTTAACTCTCCCACAATAATACTAAGTATTCCCACAGCCAATATGATTACTTACCTTATTTTTCAACTTGCCACAGAAATAAAATACATTAGCATAGAAATTGGGAGAATGGCATATGTTAATAGAGGGAAGAGTGTTCATGATGACTCCACTGTCGCTTACTTTACATGAAATTAGAGGATTCTCATACCAGTTCAGTGGTGTATTGCTCTGGCTAAGGGTCAAGTTACTCTGATTTTCTAAACACATGTCAGCTAGTGCGGGAGACCAGCTCCCGCAGGGTCCAGGGGTTCCCTCAGGTGGAGGCGGAGTCGGCGAGGAAAAAGAAGAAAGACGCGCGGAGACACAGGAGCGCTTTTTCAAGAAGAGAAGTGTCTCACTTTATTTTCCAGCATGCCCCTTTTTACAGTTGACCATTATCTCATCATTAAAAAGTTCTTTTACATAGTTTAGATCAGGGTTTTACTTCCTTCTAATTCTTATGCTCCAGGGTACAGCTTGACTTTTTCTTATGCTAAAAGATCAACTTATCTTAACTGCGTTTTAATCCTTTTTGCCTATAGTGACTGTGTGACTAAGGCTAATCCTTTTACCCATAGTGACTATGTCTACTTAACAATTATCCTAAACACTATTAGCTAAACAGGATCTTAAGATTTATAGGGTGTGTACTTTGACCTTTACTAAGAGACTAGTAGTGTGACTAAAATTACCTTTAGTGTATAAAATAGAATTATTGTGATGTATCTATCAGAAGGGGTGTAAGATCTTCATCCTACTTGGGGGCATCCAAAGGGGAATTTAAATTCTTTAAGATATAAAACAGTATCTGTTTCTCAGTCAGAGCTTCAGAATTTGTCACAATTGCAGTGTTTGGCCATGTTAGATACTGAGGCACAGACGGCTCCCGGCAAGCTAGGGGTTAGGTTAGGTGGCCAAGGTGCAGTTAGGTTGTGGGAAAAAGCAGCAGTAGAGAATCAAATTTACCCCACATGATCTGTGACTCCAATGGAAATACTATAGATAATTAGGAACCCTCAACTGACTTTAGGGAGCTATGGGACCGTCTGCTTTCCCACATCTCCAGCCTCATTTCTTGCCACTCTTTCTCCTGCCCTCTTCTCTCTAGGCATAATGCATGTATTGTCCAACAGGATGGACATTTGAAAGAAAACTGGCTAGAGGCTGGAGAGGAGGCTAAAGGGCCGATTGAAATTAGGTCGTGAGTGGCGATGTATTCCTCGTCAGGTGGACTTTATTTTTCAGGCTTGTGGTTCTTGCCCTGTCACATCTGTGACAGCATAATGATTCTGATGCATTAGTACCCACGATTTAAAAGTGAGTCACCATGGTTGTTTTTCTCAACCTAAAGGTTGGGCATGAGTAATATTTCCCAGGGGGGCTACACGCTCCTTCCTGTTGGGGAGTGGGGCTGCTGAAGTTTCAACTCATAGTTCTAAGCAATAGGGAGCCACCGACATCTTGTTTCTAAGTGCGAGGGAGAGTTTCTGCTCTGAGATTCAGCCTTAAGGTGCTCCTGTAACAGCTCTGAGTTATCCTAACAACCCCAGGGTCCACTGTGCTGCTACTTTAGAGTGTTCCTGGGTCCAGCAGCACGCTATTCCCAAATGCAACATTTCTTCCTGCTGGCCAAGTGCACGGGGTTCAGCCCACTCCTGGGTGCTCACATACCATTCTCATTGCCATGGCTTTTCTTTCTTTCTTTCTTTCTTTTTTTTAAAGATTTTTATTGGGGAATTGGGGGATGGAAACAGCGCTGGGGAATTGGGGGAAGGGGAACAGACAAGTTGCTGTCTTTTTGTTCTTCAGTCTAGTTGTGGAGGACGTTGCTTCACTGGTTCAAGTTGGCACCATCATTGCACTCTTCCCGGGTGAGGCAGATCAGTCACTGGCTTCTGGACGGCCGCTCATGGTGGCTTGAGGGCTACTCACGCTGGCTGCTGGCTACACATCGTAGCCCATGGCAACCCACTGCAGCAGGGGCTGCAGTCT
Source organism: Hipposideros armiger (assembly GCF_001890085.2). Taxonomy (NCBI): domain Eukaryota; kingdom Metazoa; phylum Chordata; class Mammalia; order Chiroptera; family Hipposideridae; genus Hipposideros; species Hipposideros armiger. The sequence continues at coordinate 2,875,820 of NW_017731531.1, read as the reverse complement.
ACGCCACCGCCGGCAACTCAAGGCAGCCCAGCTCCAGGTTGAGCTGTTGTTCAGCATCTGAGCTGTAGAGGGCAGTGTCACTGGCCCTCATATGTGGGATCCAAACTGGGGCCCTCTGGCATCCCAAGCCAGTTCTTAACCAACACGCCACTCGGCCGGCCCTACCATGGCTTTTCTTGCTTTCCAGCTTTAAGCAGGACAGCCTCAGTCCATCAAATGCATTTGAACTGATGTCCAAAATCAACTAGGGGAATGACCCTGGTCTAATTCCCTGTCATCCCAGAAGCTTCCTCTAAGCATATTGCAATTAATATGGCCTCCAATGACCAAATGAACACAAACCAGCATATTGACAAGGGGAGGGTGATACCTCTGTGGCATGTGAGCTATGGCTAGAGTGAGTGCCCTGCCACATGCACATATGTGTCTCTACTGCTGGGCTGTACACAATTTGTAAAGAAATGGGATTCACTTTATTTATAATGAAAATAAGTTTTTTATTGAATTAATAATGGAAAAATCAATAAGATAATCCTGTACAGCATCCTTGGATGGAAAAGTTTAGGGACATGGAAAATGTCCTCTGGTGGATGAACCCTCTTCTCTTCTCAGGGTCCTGGATCGCAGGAAGACACCGGTGGGATTTGACATCAGGCATCCTAACCTCCGATCCTCCCATAGACTGATGGAGGAAGCCTGAGACCGCAGCAAGAGTTTGGAACAGTGAGAACTTCTCTCTTAAACTGAATAGGAATAAGGTTCCTTTGGGAGACTAAGGCAGAGAGGGGGTGACTGTGGGGGGAGAGGGGGGGGAGAAAAGAAAGAGGAAGAAGCTTGTAGGAAGTGAGCAGGGAAGAAGAAACCTTCATCACCATCTCCCTTATAGTCCATGTTGACATGCTAGTATATTTTACATGGCTATAATCAAAGCATCTATATAATTGGATATTTTGTTTTACCTAATGGTGTTTTGAATAACTCTCTACACTGTCTCATATTCTTCATAATTATTATTGTGAAAGCTATAGAATATCCTATCCAGTTAATGTATTACAATTTACTTCACTGTTTTCACTGACCCTGCTGTTGGACATTTAGGTTGTTTTCAATTTCTGCTATTTTAGAGAATACTACAATAAAGAGTCTTATACATAGGGATTTGCCCTCCTTTTGAGTTATCTCCTCATGCTAAATTATAATGAATGAAATTATTGGGTCAAAAGGTGTGAACATTTTTTATGGTTCTCAATACATATTGGCATGTTCCTGTTTTATATCCAGATAGGTATTCATCAATTTCACTGTAAATGATGGAGCTAGTGTTATTATTATTATATCTTCCTTGTCACATTAATAGATACAAAAACATACTTCATTTGTTTAATTTGAATTTTTTTGCAGCCTAAACATTTCCCCCTGTTGGCTTACTATCTGCATTTTGTTCTGTTTATGTCATGTCAATATAAGAACGTCCAAACCTGTAGAGAATTTTTATGAGTTTATTTGAGCCAAACTGACGACAACTGTCAGGAAGCAAGATCTCAAATGCTCTTGAGAATGACAGTTTTTCAGTTTCTTTTATGCATTTGAAATTAGGGAGAGAATGTAAAGAAGATTACATGAAGGTGGGAGAAAGCAAGGTGGGTAATGTGCGTTACAGGATAGTTAATAAGATTATGTGCTCTCCTGAGGGTTGTTATTTCAAAGGTACGTTAATCTAGATGCATTAGAGCTTGCTTAAGACAAAGATAAACCTTTTACTAAAAATGTTATATGCCTGGGGTATGATTACTCACCATGACCTGCCCAGTTGGGAATTTATAATCAGATTACCCTGTGAGGTTACCCACAGTCATTTGCCATTAAAGGGGTATTTATGATATTTATATATGCTAGAAAAAACTTTTACTATATGTCACATAAGATCCACTTCTCTAACATTATGAGACAAATACTTTCCCTGCTGTTTTCATTTTCACTGTGATTTGTTGGTTCCTGTACTGAAGTTAGGTATTGATCTTTTCCTCTTTGAATTCTTTCAAAGATTAGACACTGTAATCTAAATAAACATATAAAAACTCTCAATTTTATTTTGTGCAATTTTTGACCATTAAGTTATTTAATAAATTACTAATTTCTAAATATAAATTTTGGATATAACTTGATGTTTCTTCAAACTGGTAATCTAGTAACAGCTTACAGTCTATCTGTGAGAAACTTAGGGAGCAATCTTGTTTAAAGGGAGGGTAGGATATTTGTTTTGAAGTTGCATTTCTATAGCAAGCACATTGTTTTTACTGACATTGCATATTATTTGATATCTTTATGATAGTGGTGACCATGAAGCAGATTATGAATAGAGAAAAAGGTTAAAGCTCCCGAAGCCAGGATCCCATTATAATTTTTGTGGGCTTTAGGTACTTTTGCCTTTGTGGGGTCATTCCTTCATAAAAAATATTAAAAATTATATTTTACAATTTTTTAATGTTTTTTTATGATGGGGAATATAATCTAGGATAGATTCATTTTATTATTATTATTGTTTTCTTTTTTCTTATTTTAAAATACCTTATTTTAAGAAGTGGATCTTATGTGTAATACAGTAAAAGTTTTTCTAACATACATAAATATCATAAATACCCCCTTAATAGCAAATGACTGTGGATAAAAAAGGTATTCTACAGACAGCAACCTCACAGGGTAATCTGATTATAAATTCCTAACTGAGCAGGTCATGGTGGGTAATCATACCCCAGGCATATAACATTTTTAGTAAAAGTTTTATCTTTGTCTTAAGCAAGTTCTAATGCATCTAGATTAACCACCTTTGAAATAACAACCCTCAAGGGAGCACATAATCTTATTTTAAAACATTCTTGAGGGCTAGTAATCTGTGCCTACTGTATCTAATGAATGAGTCAACTCTGTCCCAAAGCCACCCCTTAGCACTAATTATCTATCTATCTATCTATCTATCTATCTATCTATCTATCTATCTATTTCTCTCTCTCTCATTTTTCTGTCTTTCTATTTATCTATCTGAATCATTGGATCTACTTCTTGCCTTTTCATTCATTCCTCAGATACACATTTCTATCTATTCAAATATCAGAATCACATTATTTAACAATTATTTTAAAAAATATGTTCTAATAGTTGTTAGAGTTGATCTATACCCCAGGGTTCTTCTTTTAGGTCTCTTGACCACTTATTTACAAAGTGAACTTTAGATCCCCTCTGTTTATTATAATAGAAAAACCCTGCTGAGGTTGCATTATATTTGTAAATCATGTCAAAGAGATATGACATCTTTATAAAGACAGAACAGTTTGATATTCTACTGCAGAAGCAGGATACCATGACCATGCTATAGAGAAAGTTCAGGAGGAATGGAGACAGAGGCAGGAAATAAGGTACAGGAGAACCTACTTTCTGTTAGGGTAAGCTCCCAACTAGGGGTGCTCAGAGAAGCTAGACACAAGCTCCATTCAGTCAGCATAGTCCCAGAAGTAGGTCGTAAACCAGCACAGCAGGAAAAGTGCTAGTTTATTTCTTAAATTAGGAGAAATGCTCTTGGGCAGACTGAAGACTGTCTTTCAGCCAAAACTACCTTCTTGTAATCTGGCATCCTAAAGTGGCTGTCATTTGGTAAACCTCAGTATCATAGTACTTATGAGTGAGTTTAAACAAAATATTTTGTTTTTCATCAAGGTATCCTTGAGACCAATAAACAGTGATAGGAACAAGGAAAAGAGATCAGACGGTAAAGGCTGACCAGTGTGGAGCCACCTGGGGTCATCACTCATGCTCGACTCACTCCTCTCCTTTTTTCCTAATAAGATAAATATTTTGTCTCTCCTTATAATTTTCTAAGTTTATAATTTTCTAATATGAGAGACAGCCATTTTAAGATGGATTTGCAAAATTCAGAGGACTTCCTCCCTAAATCCAAGTCTTTAATGATGAAAATCAGTAAGTACTATAATTCAAGCTAATGACTTACAGGTGTTGTCTGCTATGAATAGACGTAACTCTAATATAAGGGCCATTAGAGTAAATTGAATAACTTTAATGTAGAGAGAATTTGGATATATATCACGTTTTATAAATCACATACAGAGGGTATACTTGGCAAGCTATTTCCCTTTATGAATCATGAAAAGAATCTAGGCTGGGAAGATTTCTGTGCCTCCAAGAAAAAGATGAAGCATGTATGATCTTCAAATTCAAACTTTCAAAATTTCAATGACAATGTTTTACTTCAATTTTAATGTTATGAAGTACATTGGAACACCTTATTGGAAAATCTACCTGTGGGTCTATGCCAGTCCACTCTTCACACCCAGAAGCATAGAGTTACCTTTTATACTCAGAGAAACCTCCTCTGTCCAAATAAATCAAATAATGACCCACATACTTACTAGGGGATAACACATTAGTTTCCAACACTGATTAACGTTGGAGATATATATATATATATATATATATATATATATATATATATATATATATATATATATAT
>NW_017731531.1:2845983-2870503 GCF_001890085.2 Hipposideros armiger | reverse complement strand
ATATATATATATATATATATATATATATATATTCACTTATAGTTGACATACAATATTATACAACATCAGCTTCAGAACAATTCATGGTTCTTGCATCACGAAAATGCACCAGCTCACATGACACTGTCTGTGAAGGAGTTTTTAGCCAGTGAAAAAATAACTGTATTGGAACACCCTCCCTACTCACCTGATCTGGCCCCCAATGACTTCTTTCTTTACCTGAAGATAAAGGAAATGTTGAAAGGAAGACATTTTGATGATATTCAGGACATCAAGGGTAATACAACAACAGATCTGATGGTCATTCCAAAAAAACAGTCCTAAAATTGCTTTGAAGGGTGGACTTGCCACTGGCATCAGTGCATAGATTCCAAAGAGGAATACTTAGAAGGTGACCATAGTGGTATTCAGCAGTGAGGTATGTAGCACTTTTTGTAGGATGAGTTTGCGAACTTAATTGTTAGACTTCGTGTGTGTGTGTGTGTGTGTGTGTGTGTGTGTGTGTATTTAAGGAACCTCAGCAGATTCCAACCATCTAGTGTACACCCAATTGGGGGGGGACATACAAGTATGAATATTAAGGATGTCATTCCAACGATTAGGTTACTGTAGATGTCAAAAGTAAAGGGATTTTGCGTATGTAATTAAAATGCTAAATTCATTCATTTTGAGTTAATCATGCAGATTCTGACAAATTGAAAGAATGCCCATGTAACTGGAACTCAGAGTGGGATGGAAAGAATAGTGAGAAATGAGGCTGATACAAAAGTCAGGTGCCACATCATACGTAGCTTTGTGGACTGTATAAAGTGTTTTGTACAGGACCTGGAAGATTGTTGGCTATCTTTATGAAGGCAAGAAGCCACTCCTTCAACCTTCTTAGATCTACACATGAGCCAAACTCTCCAGGAAGTCTCTAGAGTACCCTACTTTATGGAAACAATTAATCTTATCATCATCCTGGCAAGCCTGAGTAGGAGACTTAAAGCCCAGGTTTATAGCGCTTGGCTCAGGGCCCTAACAGACAAGGGCACGACATTTGTTAGCGGCAGGAATATCCAGAAACGTTTCATCAAGAGCATAAATATCTGAGGATCCATAATTGAAGAGCCTAACCCTCTACCCCAGATACATCCTTGAGAGTGAATGGATAATTATCTTGGACGGATCCAGCTAATAAGATGGCTCATAGAAAACCAAGCCCACCCAGGGACTTCATAGTAAAATATGTATATATGATTTGTTTTACATCCCTAACAACTAATAACCAGTCCTTGCTTCAAAGGTATGTCTCAGTTAGAGCCAATTATCCCTGGAAAGTCTGCCCCAAAAGAATCTCCAGAGAACCAAGTGAAGTAGGAGAGAAGAGAAAGTGAATTCTGTTCACTATTAGAGGAATTTTCTAACAGAGTGATCCAAAGATAGAATGAGCGACCTCAGGAGATAGTGATATAAAATTTTCAAAAATAAGCTAGAAGAGACCACTTGGTGTACGCTATAGAGGAGATTCAAGCATGAGGGTTGGTGTACATAGCCTTAATGACTTTTTCCCACCATGAGAATCTTAGAGGCAGAAAAGAATGATGTGAAAGAATGAAGAGTAGCTATAGGATGAAGGGCATTTAGAACACCCTCTACACACAGAGGCACTGGTATAAAGGACTCAGTAATAAGGAAGAACAGAGGGCTTAATTGTGATTGGAATAGAAGCAGCTTATGACACTTCACATAATTTGATCTGGGTTTGGGAACCAGGGTAAAAAGATCTGACAATGCATCTTTCCCGGGAACGGTGGCTTCCAACTTAAACTCAAGTCTGCACATCTAGCCAACCTTACTGAATATGCTTTCCAGATTTGGGGATTCAATTGGATTTACCATGGTTTGGACAGATATTAGTTATCTATTGTTTTGTAGCAAATTACCTAAAAGCTTAGAAGCTCAAAAGAACAAATATTTATTATCTCACACAGATTCTGGGAGTAGGCTACCTGGGAGAGGCTCAGCTGGCTAGTTCTTTTTCAGGGTCTCTATTGAGGTTGCAGTCCAGCTCTCAGCTGGGTCTACAGTCATCTATAGGTTCAACTGGGGCTAGAGAATTCACTTCCAAGATCACTCATTTGGTCACTGACAGGCCTACATTCCTCACTGGCTATTGGTCAGAGACATCCATTTCTTGACACAGGGACCCCTCCATAGTGAGCTTGAGTGCCTCATTTCATGGCATTTGGTTTCCCACAGAAGTGATTCAAGAGGAAGAGAAATGTGTGAGTGAGTGAGTGAGTGAAATAGTGTCCCAAAAGGAAGCAGAACTAGTTATCCACAATATATTAAAACCTACTACAACTGAATAATCACAAAATAATGTGCCCAATCAAAAGTTGGCAAAATAGTGGAACAGGAATTTCACAAAAGAAGATAAACACATGACCAATAAGCATGTGAGAAAATACTCATGATCACTAGTCGTTAGGGAAATTAGAACTCATAATGGGAATCTGCTACAGAATCATAAGAATGGCTAAAATGATGAAGTCTGAAAATACCAAGCATTGTTAAGGATGCGTGGAGCAAGGTGAAAGATCATACATTTCTGCTGGGAGTATAAAATGGCACAGCCATTTGTAAACTGGAAAAGTCAATTTAGTTATATAGACATTTACCATACAATTTCTAGCTATTTATCCAAGAGAAATGATCTCAACTCTTTACAGAAACACTTGTACATGAGTGTCATGCATAACCCAAACTGGGAACAACAATACATATGTCCATCCAACAAATTTTGGTGTACATCAGAATGCTACTTAACTTTCTTCAATCCTTGAGAATTAATATGCAATTAATACCCAATTAATCCCTGAGAAAATATACACTGCATATGCACCAATATAAGTAAATCTCCCAAACATTATGCTGAATAAAAGAAACTAGATACAAAAGAGTACGTATCATCTACCCATGGATAAATGAATTCACAGTGATAGAAATCACGTCAATGATTGTGTGAGGCAGGGTGTGACGGATACTAACTTCAAAGTTGCATGAGAAACATTCTGGTATGATGGAAATACTCTATACCATTTATTGTCGTGATGGTTACATAGGTTTTATGGTATACTTTTGGTAAAACTCATGGACATATAATTCTCATAGAATTTTATATTATAGAATTTATACCTTATGAAAGCTGATTTTCAAAGAAAGAAAATACTTTATAACATGTAAACTGAAATTTTTAGAAATATGATGGTTAATTCACAGAAATGAAATAATACTTGAAAACTTTATTGTTCTCTCTTAGTCTTTGCAAGATCAACTACCAAGACACAAAATAATATATAAGAATAATATAATCAATCACTTTAATTACATCTATCTATCTATCTACCTATCTACCTATGCCAATATAAAAGTTTTTAACCTCAGGGAAAAGATTTTATTTTCTGCTATCTTTAAAACATTTTGGGGAAAAGATCACATAATAATCCGCATGGAAAAATCTCAATACATTTCCCAAGCAAAAAAAAATGATGCAGATCATTTTATTAAACCTCAATGTAGGGCTGGCCGAGTGGCACGTTGGTTAAGCATTGACTTGGGATGCCAGCTCTGAGCAGCAGGGCCCGAGTTGGGATCCCACATGATGGCCAGTGATGCTGCCTTCTACAGCTAAGATGGTGAACAACAGCTTGACCTGGAGCTGGGCTGTCATGAGTCACCGGCAACTGCGGAGGCTGCAGTGGGCTCCTGTAAGCTACAGTGAGCAGCTGGCAGCCGGTGTGAGCTGCAAAGAGCCACCGTGAGCGGCCGTTCAGTGACCGGCGACCGATCTGCCTCACCCGGGAAGAGCGCAATGATAATGCCAACATGGGCCAGTGAAGCAACGTCCTCCACAACTAGACTGAAGAACAAAAGGACAGCAAATTGTCTGTTCCCCTTCCCCGATTCCCCAATAAAATCTTAAAAAACAAAAACAAAAACATCAATGCAAAACACCTGGAACTAAGTAATTGAGATATAATTTTAAAAGCTATTTAATTATGAAATTTCTCTACTAAATAACTTTTGAGTTGAAGTAGATATAAAAAAAATTAAAAACTATTTTAAGAATCACAATTTTATATTTCAAAACCTGATGCATGAACTCAGAGAAAAAAGTCAGAAACTTGTAGAGTTTTATAATTTATTTATTAACTCAACAAACATGTATTGAAGGGCTACCATGTTCTAGAAATTTTTCTATGCTCCAGGGTTCTAGATAACAAATCATATAACTTCCTTCATAGAATTACATGCTGTGGAAGTACAGAGACCAAAAACCCCTATAAATATATATTTCAGATGGTGATAAGCTCTGTGGATAAAATAAAGCTACAGTGGATAGAGAGTGACTAAAAAAGGGATGCCATTTTGTATATAGTAATCAGGGATGCATTCTCTGAGAAGGTGACACTTCAGCAGAGTTCTGAAGGGAGCCAGAGAGTCAGTCATGCAGACATTGGGGGATTAGAATTCTAGGCAGAGAAACAGTAAGTGTGAAGGCTCTGAAGAGTCTGGGAGTGAAGCTAGGAATAGGTTACTTGGCAAGAGGAAAGATCAGAGACATTTTAAAGAGTGAGACCATGTAGTACCTCTTTGACACCATAAGGACTAACTTTCACTCTGAGTAAAGTGAGGAGCCTGTAGAAGGTTTTAAGCAGAAGAGAAACACAATATGACTTATGTTTTAAAAGGGTTGCTCCAGAATTGTCTATATAGCAAAAATGGTAGAAGCAGGGAGATGAGGTGGGAGGTTGTTGTAATAGTTCGGGTAAAACATGGTGGAGACTTGAATCAGGATGGAATCAGTGGATATGGAAGCAGTGGTCAGATACAAATAATAAAGCGAGAGAGAGAGAGAGGGGGGGGGAGGGAGGGAGAGAAAGAGAGAGAGAATGAATAAGCCATTTGTTTCAATAATTCAACTTAGAAATCTAGAAAGAGACCTGCTAAACTAACTTTTCAACAATCATCTGGGAGAAGAGAACTCAGTGGGCAGGGAAAAAATTAGTGAATTGAAAACCAGAAAGAGTTGAAAAGTAAATTTTAAAGCTTATTGTTTGAAAAGTCCAGTAAAATAGGGATTTTTGGTAAAGAGAATGAGGAAAAGGAGAAGGTAAAATGCAGATACATTCCATCAAGAGTGAAAAAGGAGATGTAACCAAAATTTCAGATTTTAAGTTATAATGAAAAAGTACAGTTTGCCATTGCATGCAAAAAATTAAAATAAGTTTCACAGACATTTGTAAATTAACAATAGATAGAACAAAAGAAATAAATACAGTAGAATAAAATAACCATGGTAGAAATTGAAAATGTTAAGAATTATGTTATAAAAGTAACTCTGTGAGATAGTTTTACAGGTGAATTATATGTAGCTTAAGGCACAGATAGTTTCCATGCTATTTACCCTGATCTAAAATGGAAATATTTCAAAAGGTTGCCAAATTATTTGATAATATTGACATAGCTCTAATAGTAAACATAACAAGGGTAGTACAAAATCTTAAATAAATCATAAGCAAATTGAATTTGGAATTATATTTTAATACATATTCTCTTACCAAGTAGAGTTTGTCAGGAAGCAGTATCGTAATTTAAGACAGCAGACTCTAGAGACAGGTAGCTCTGCAACAGGTTTCCATCTTGAGATGAATCTGATAGCTGTATGGCTTTGTTCAGCTTATTTAATCTCTCTCAGTTTTCTCATCCATAAAATGGTCAGCTACTACCCATTTATTTTAACTAATTCTGAACTTTTTTGTTGTAAATTTATCTCGTAGGAAAAACATTGCTGGATAAGTTTTTAAAAATGCAACCTGATAATCTTAGTCTTTTCAATGGTGACTTTAACTAATTTACAATTATGTTAAAGCTATATGAGTATTTCCTACTGCCATCTTTTATCAAATTGTGCATTTACTTTATATTGTGGGGGTCTTTTTTCCTACTTTTCATTAAACAGAACAGATTCTTTTTGGTATTTAAAATGTATACATTCTTTCTTAATTTTATGGTAGTTGGCTTAACATAAAATAGCCATACTTATGACATTTATTCTTACAAAACATGAATATAATGACTGTACATATATTCCAACTACCAAGATTAGAAAATGATACCTAAGGAAACAAAACCTTGATAGATGCTGCCTGTAGAACCCTCTTCATGTGACCTCCTTCCCAAACCCTCAAAGTTAATCACTTTTCTGAATGTGATGTTTAGTCTCCTTACATATAACGTTATGTTTTTACTACATATATGTATGTATCCCTAAATTACGTATAGTAATGTTATGACTGTTTTAAATTTAATACAAATGGTATCATCTGACATACCCTATTTCCCCATGTATAAGATACACCCTTTTTTGAAAAATTTGGGGTCTAAAAACTGGGTGCATCTTATACAGTGGTTGTAGATTTTTTTACTTGCATTTACGCTTTTTTCAAATTTCACATTCTTATGATGCATAAAACTTGAGTTCAATAACTTTATGTAATACATTTTTTTTCAAATTTCGGGCCCCAAAATTAAGGTGCGTCTTATACATGGGAGCATCTTATACATGGGAAAATATGGTATGTACTCTGCGACTTGCTTTATTTTTCAACCGACGGTATATGTGAGATTTATCAAGGTTGATACATATATTTATATTCACCGTTTTGCAGTATATTGTACATATCCATTCCAGACATAAAACACAATTAATTTGTTTAAGGTATATTATCCAGGTTCAGCAGTAGGAGACTAGAACTGAAACAAAATAAACATTCCTTAAGAAGATATTAAGGAAACAAAATGTAAATGGGTTCATCAAAAAAAAAAGTTAATCTGATAAATTGGCCATTGAGCAATTTGATTTAAACTCAAAATCTCAATAAGAGAAAAAACAAACTGTAGTAGCAAAAACAATTCCATCAACTAATGCCCCCTATGTTAGTCTGCTCTGACAACCATAACAGAATACCACAGGCTGATGGTTTAAACAACAGAAATTTATTTTCTCTCTGTTCCGGATGCTGGAAGTACAAGATGAAAGTCCCATCCGTATTGGTGTGAGGCAGTCTTTTCTTGTCTTACAAAAGGCTGTCTATTCACTGTGTTCTCACCTGGCCTCTTCTCTGCGTGTGCATGGCGAGAGACAGAGAGGTCTCTGGTATCTCTTCCTCTTTTTATAAGAACACCGGTCTTGTCAGATTACGGCCCCTCCCTTACAACCTCATTAAGTTTAATTACCTCCCTAAGGGTCCTATCCCCAAACATAGTCACATTGGGGGTTAAAGCTTCAATATATAAATTTGGGGGAGACTCATTCACTCAATAACACATGAATACATGCCATTCAGCCATTACCACAACAATGTTACAGAAAAACAACCTCAAAATCTGAAAAACATATATTTATTTTTCTTGCTCCTGGGTGTTTGGTAGGAATGAGGATGATGTCAGCTGGTGCTGGTTGCATGTGGACCCAGGCTGCAGATCAGGGTCAGGTCCACACTTCTCATTTTTGAACTCAGGCTAAAAGGGAAAGGATACCTTAGGCATATTCTTTTCAGGGTGATGGCAGAAGCAGAAGAGCACTATCCCAACCAGATAAACACATTTCAAGCCTCAGCTTGCACCATGTCTACCAATATTTTATTGGCCAAATTAAGTAATTTGACCAATCCCAAAAACAAAGGAGCAGGGATGTCAATTTCACCCACCATGCTACTATAGCAAGTGTAAGCATATACAGAGCGTGCCAAAAAAATGTATACACATTTTAAGAAAGGAAAACTGTATTAAAATTGTAATACTCAATATATACCAATAACAAAAGATGAATACAAGTCACATTTGACTTCTGCAATTACAAGAGGTGCTCAAAGTGGTTACCATCAGTGTCCAGACATTTCTGATTACGACGAACTACTGCTTGAGCAACGATGACCAAAGTGTCCACTTGTATACATTTTGTTGGCATCCCCAGTATAATACTACGATGGCGTAGTGAAGAATTGGAAGCAATAATTCAATCAGCTACAGCATATTTCTCGAGCTCTGAGTGTTTGGCATGAGCCTTAATTGACACTAAAAGACATTCTTTTGCTGCAATGGCCCATGTGGGTCTTGAGGGGTAAAGACTGATGCTGTAGTCACACCCCAATTTTTTCTCCCCATGTTGTGCTTTGATTGCCTATGTACTCCTTACATCTGTTCTTAGGGTTCTGAGTCAGTGCACCCTACATTGTTTTGAGGGCTCAAATTGATCACACTCTTTCATTCTTTGAGCTCTGAGTCCATTGAGAACTACCCAGAGTTCTGGTGGGAATTCAGTACAGTCTTAGCTCTGTTATTGGTGAAGCTGCCTGGGACCCCAGATTAAAATGGTTTCCCTGTGATTTCTCCTCCCTGCTGTATTTGAAGTCACCTACATAGTCATAGGTATCATTCCTAGAGAGCATTCTACCAGTCTGCTTTGTTTACTGCATGGGAAGAAGAAAAGCTAGTCAACATATTAATCCAGGGAGGAGAAAAGCAGGGTGAGAAGTGTGGTCAAACTGGAGAAACAGTTCTTGTGGAGGTCTTGAGGCAGGGAACAGAGTCACTGATAACTGGCAGCCACCGCAGAAGTCTTCAGGCAGAAGAGGGATTCACTATCCAGGTGATGTAATTGCTGAAGATGAAAGCCCTTGGACAATTTAGCCTGAAGAAAATCAGGCCAAGAGGGAAACTGAGAGTTGACCACAAACATAAAAGAGCAAAGGACTTAACTCCATTCATGCAATAAATATTTATTGAGTGCTACCTCACACCAGGCATACTGTTCTGTGTGTAAGGGATTCCACAATTAACAAAATAGCCATAGCCCTGTCCAGGTGGAACTTACATTGTTTATAGAATGGAGTAAAAATGTTAAACTAACTAACTAACTATATATATAATATAATATATATTGTATAATATATATATATATATATATATATATATTATGGTAGAAGGTAAAACAGTAGTAAAGAGAAAAACATAGTGTTAGGGTGTGTTGGCAGGGTGGGGTACAACTTCAGAAAGATGGCCAGGGTAGGTGGCATTTGAGTAAAGATCTGGAGGAAATGGGGCCAAGGGTAGGGGAATTATGCACAGAGGTACAAAACCAACAAGTGCACACATTTGGGGGGGGGGCATGCTTGGGGATGAAAGATGAGGAATGGTAAGAAGGCCAGTGTGCAGGAGAAAAGTAGGAGATGAGTTCAGGCAGGTAATGGGGCAGGTGGTGAGAGGAGAGGAAGATCAGCTTGGACCTTGTGAACCATTGCAAAGCTCCAGGTACTTACTCTGTGAGATGGGGAGTCAATGCATTCCTTTGTACATAAAGGAGACATGGTCCGATCTACCTTTTAGGCAAAGGTTAGGCTACAGTGTGGAGTACAGACTGAATGAAAGCAAAGGTCATAATTCTATGTGCTCCAGAGGAAATAACTAGAGTCAATGGATGGGAGGGGTTGGTTTTTCTAACTAACAAATCCCAATTAATTGACTGTCCAACAGCTGCTCAGTCACCCTGGGAGTTGCAGTCAGCAGCTTGCCCCTGGCAGTCCAAGTAGATGCCAGGGATGTTAACACTGGAAATTTCCTGTTGAATAAGGCATTATGCCCTATGACATCCCAAATTCCTTCTAATACTGAGCATCTGATTCTAAAGCAGGTGTCACTTCAATCTCCCCTAATTAGAATATATCTCCACGAGTGCAGGGAATTCTGTTTTTTTCTGTTCATTGCCCTATCCTGGTGCCTGAAATAATGTCAAGGATACAGCAGGCACCCAACTAGTATTTGTTAAATGTGTGACTGTCTCAGATAAACTTACTACAGGACTTTGAGCAATGTACTTTTCTTCCCTGCATGTCAGAGGATTAAAAAGTTGCATTGGATGGCATCTGATGACCTTTCTAGGTCTCCCAGTCTGTGATCCCATTTCAAACTCTAAACCATTGTTTCTAAAAGGCTTTGCAGACTACGGGTGTATGGAGGGTGCTTATGGGGAGGAAAGGCAGGGATGGGTAAGGGCACATCTGAGTTAAGGGGAAGTGGACAGAAAGCCTTTAGAGCTGGGGACCAGGACAACCTCTGAAAATGTCTCTGAGATGCACAGGGTTCTAATTCCAATAGGGATGTGTCAGGAGAAACTGGGGGTCCAGGACACTGAGGACCCACCCCCAGCACGTTGCCTTCGCCTCATTTGAGTCAGCCTGGTCAACAAAGTGTTCACAGGACCCTGAGGCTCTCAGGGGAAAACAGTATGAATAGCAGCAGGGGCTCCTTTCAAGTGTATTGAATTAATATTTTTTTATCTTGATGAAATTCACAAATGATAAGATTTTTTGGGGCCGGCCAAATGGCTCAGTTGGTTAAGAGTGTGAGCTCTGAGCAACAGGGTCACCAGCTCGATTCCCACATGGGCCAGTGAGCTGCGCCCCAGCTGAGCTGCCTCTGAGCTGGGAGAACACTTGCTCTTAGCAGCAAGGTTGCTGGTTCCACACTGGTATGGCATGGTGGGCTGTGCCCCCCCACAACTAAGATTGAACACGGCACCTTGAGTTGAGCAGCCGTGAGCTGCTGCGGCCAGATGGCTCAGTGTGCAACAAGGTTGCCGATTCGACTCCTACATGGGATGGTGGACTACAACACCCACCCCCCAACTCCCACCCCCCACAACTAGATTGAAAGCGGCGACTGGACTCTGAACTGAGCTGTGCCCTCCACAACTAAGTTTGAAGGACAACAACTTGACTTGGAGCTGATGGGTCCTGGGAAACCACAATGTTCCCCTTCCCCAATTCCCCAACACTGTTCACCTCCCCAATCCCCCAATCTTAAACAAAAGAAAACAAAACAACCCCCACAAGATTTCTTCAAAAAGAAAGAGTCCATTGAGGCATTAACATGTGTCCCCCAGTCACCCAGGAGGCAGCAGTTTCATGTCTCCCTGAGGTTTAGCAAAATTGCCAACATCAACAGGTTGGCTGATGGGGCCCAGGTTTGCTGCCAGATAGGCCGGTGAGGCATGCTGTCATATTTATTGAGTATAGAAAAAAATATAAAAAAGACGCACACTAACTAGGTCATTGCAATAAAGCTTTATTATCATGCAGCTTTAATTTATTTTAAACAAGGAAGAATGATTTCAACATGAAGCAGCATGCATATGTGTGTGTCTTCCATGCTTTCCTACAAGGTGCTTTTACTATGCAGGAAAAGAAGTAGAGTTCAGCTTCATGTTGACCTAGGAGGAAAAAAAAAAAGCCAGAATTCAGTTACTTGTTAATTGTGAGGCTATTGGCATCTATTATCTCACCTTGGAGTGAGCACCTTCCCCTGTGGATGTCTTAGCCATGTGGGCACAGGGGGGTATAGTGTGGACTGCACCCCTGCAATGCCCAGTCATCCATCCTCCCATCCAACAGTACAAGAGCAGTCACCTTCTTACTGGAGTCATTTAGCTGCTCATTCCTGAACTTCCCTGCGGCGACGGCCAAAGGCTTTGGAGCCCACATAGGTGGGCACAAAGTTACTCTTCAACATGCCTCCAGATCTGCTCAGCAAGCCAGCCAGCTTATCAGTCACACAGGTGGCAGTGTTGCAGCCTCTCTTCTGGGCAGTGATGCTGATTTACAGGATGGAGAAAAAGAGAAGACCTGTCAGTGAGAGGTTGAGAGGTGCTCTGACACCAATTACAGCCTGAGGAAATGTGTGAAACGTTTTGTGGTTCTACATGTATGTGCCCAGCACACAGGTACTCAGATTACTGCACCACTTAGAGAGTTGGGGCAGACAGGAGGGGTCTCACACATTCTCCATTAGTTGAACCCAGAGGCATTCTCAGCCAGGGCAGTGTGGGGAAGGGGTGACCTTTCCCAGCCTTTGTCATGCTGCTCAGTCCTTGATGCTCTGCAGACAGTTGTCAGGGCAGATGCAGGTATGACCCGTGCCTCTTGTGACAACATGCACATCTCCATAGATCCTACACATCTAAAGGCCCAGACCTACCCCAGTCACTATTCTACCTGAGCCCCACCCTCTGCAAGGCCTTTGGCTTCACCTTGCAAATGTGCAGTGAAGGCTCCCTGAAGGTGTGAAAGAATGTCATGTGCAGGTTAACAAGGTGGAGCCAAGTTTCTGAAAGCTCCAGAGCTAATCGACTGGCTTCATACTTACCAGTCCTAATTCCTTCAATGCTGAGAGGACTTCTCAGCACTGCCAGACCAATTTCCAGAGTGAATGGTCACCTATCCAGCTGTGTTCCCTCCCACCTCTCAGGATATGCCTGCCTGGGCATGACTGGAGGGATGGGGTGCCCTGTGTTGGTCAGGTGCGGAGACTCACCGAGCATCCTCAGCCTCCTGCTGCAGTTCCATCTCGCTGATCTTGTTCTGCAGGTAGTCCTTCACCATGGAAGCCAGTAGGATGCACAAATCCTCCTCAGTGAGTGGAGCAGCAGCCAGACGGCTCTCCAAGGCAGACCTAGGGAGGGGAAGAAAACCCAATGTAGGCGCTGAGTCCCTGCTTACCCCGTCTTCAGGAAAAGCAGTCAGGTTCCCTGGCTTTTGCCACTTCTCCTGAGGATGTGGCCACCCCAACCATCGGTGGATAGAACATGGGGCCAGTGTCTCCAAAAATGTTGCTTGGCCAGGAGTCAGGCTCTGGCGATCACGAGTTGGCTTGCTGGAGCTAATCATTCAAGCTTGTGAACGTTTATGGTTCGATTTTCAGGAATTTTATGAGCTTTGTGTTAAATACAGTCATTATTAAAAATGAAATGATAAAACTTACAATTAATTTGAATCAGAAAAAATGATGTAGTTAAATAAATATAATTTGTATGAGGGTGAGACACTAGATGAATAGATCACATTAGATTTATTAACAACAAATTTATTGGCAAAGTACTAGCAGATTAGGATGCAATTTATTTCTCAAACCGTGGTTGAAGTAGATAAATAGGTTTCCTACAGATACAAATATTTGGTGAAAAGCAAAGTGTTCCGTGAGGCTCAAAGAGGTATATAAATTTACAATAAAGAACATTGTATATCTTATTTATATTTGTAAATTGTGTAGAACACACCTTTATATCATAAAAACTCATGCAGGCTTACATACATACATTTACCCCCAACCCAAGAGTTGTTATTAAACATTCAGCACACCGCGATTCAGAGCCTGCAAATTTTTGATCCCTGGCGCAGTGGGAGGGGAGTGTGCTCCTGGCAGGGTTGTCTTACCTGAATGGCGCTGCCTGGAGGATGCCCGCCTGGTACAGGACCAAGATGCCAAGAGCGAGGAAGGGGGAGAGCTTCCAGAAGCCCATGATGCCTCTGCAAGGAAAAAAATAATGTTAGTCCTCCAGCAGTAACACACCCTAGATCTCTGTCCAGGACAGCCTGGGAGTACCGTTTCACAACAGCATTTTCCTACATTGCAATTCAGAGCTGTCCTCCCTGTGCAGAGCTTTTGCTCTAGCAAAGAGACCCTTTGTAAGAAATAAGCTTAGCAGAGCCTTAAATTGAGACCTAAAACTTACACGGGGAAGGGGGGGGGACTCCCAGAACGCACCACGGAGGCTTACAGTTTAGGGCTGATGCCCTAGGTCTTTGCACCTATTTGCCACGCCGTGGCATTGGCCCAAGTTCCAAACCGTTTTTTCCGGGGTCCGCTAGGCGGGAGACGTGATCCATGAGCGCACAGTCTGCAGAAAGCTACTCATGCATCTGTTCTGTGCGCAGTGCCTGGGGAGCTCCAGCGACAGAGATGGGTCTAAGCACGCGTGCAGCGAGAGACAACGAGACTGGAGCCCGGCTCTGCGCGGGAAGAGCGGAACACTGACTCTCCCAACTGAGACTATCCGGTTTTACCTGCGGTAGGCGTCTGGGACGAATCGCGGACCAACAGAGACTGTGTGATGAAGAGATGCAGACAGGAGTGGACAGAGACTCTGAGACCGGCAGGCAGATCGACCAAGAGATAGAGTAATAGAGAGAGAGGGAAGGGAGGAGAGGGAGAGATAATTAGAATCGTACAACGAAGCAGGAATCTCAGGGCTTACCTGGTAGCAGGTAGCAGGTGGCGTGGAGTGGAGGCAATTGCAGAAGTGTTCGCGTCAGGCGATGGCACTGTGGAAGTGGCCGTGACACCTCAGCTGGGCAGTGCCGCTGATGCCTTCGAGCACAAGCGACTCCTCTTATTCCCGCTGCTCTGGGTCTGGGGTGGTCCAGAAGCTCCGGGCAACCAATCAGGGGAAGGCTCCTCTGCTCAGACAGATTGTGTCACCACTTGCGTCCAGAACCTGTAGCATCCAGCAAGATCATCCCACTTGTATTTGCATTGAGGTCATTGACGGAAGGAGGAGGGGGAGTGATGGGGCCCAAGAGAAACACCCACGAAGTGAGCGGATTTTGAGGACAATTTGACGTCATAGTAAATTTCACCTGTTCAGTTTCATCCGGTTTTGAACATGTGCTCCACTCCATCCCCAGCTGTGGGGGTCTTACAGGGCAGTGTCTAGGATTGCAGGGACCCCTGGTTCCCCCAAGTCTGACCCTAGACCCCTGTGCAAGTGAGGCTTGGAGGGTTAATGTGTAAGCAGTATTGACTTGGGGCCCAAGTAGAGCATCTGCTTCAGGCAGCTGGAATCATCCACAGAGCAGCCGGGTTCGTTATGGGAAGCAAGAGATAGAGGTGGGAGCAAGAACTTTGTCAAACTGAACTCCGTTTCTAGCTGCGCCAATTCCTGGCTGCAGGGTTATAGGCAAGTAACTTCTCAGCACCTCAATGTAAAGGTGACCCTTAACATGGGTTTGAACTGCGCAGGTCCAATTACAGTTGGAGTTTAAAAAATTGAGCCCGCGAAGTTGGGTTGACCCTAGCAGTTCCCGAGCAACTGACCGCGGTTCAACTAACCTGCGCAGTTCATGGATCTGCGTAGTTCAAATCCGTATTGTTCAAGGGGCAACTCCGCGGTTGGGAATCTGAGTATGCGTAGGGCTGACTATAAGTCATACGCAGATTTTTGGCTGCGCCCGGAGGTCGGCGCCCCTAACCGCCATATTGTTCAATGGTCAACTATACTCATCTTTGAAATGGGAACCATATTCCCGTTTTGAAGGAATGGTATCGTTAGTAGACTTGTGCCTTTCCCCAGCGAGGCCGGGATGTGGAAGAGCTTCCTGGGTCACATAGGGGATTCCTTAAGATCGCGATCCATCCTGTAGGATTCCCCACCTTGTGTGGCTGCCTGGGCTCACGCTGGGTGGACCATTAAGTGGGTAGAAAGGGTCAATGTCCTGCTGAGCCGCAGCGGGAAGGGGCAAGGCATAGATGCTTCCCCAGCCTGCAAGCAGCCCCTAGCCCTCCCCCTTCCTACTCCGTCCATCACCTCGCACTCATCTGCCTGCTGGAGCCTTGTGCCCAGCTATCACTGCTTCCCGCAGCTGTTTGCCCAACGTCCCAGTGGCAAACGACTCTGGTCCTGCACCCGCATCCCCCGCACTTCAGTTCTCCACTAGAGAGCAGGGCAGGCTTGACGGAGCTGAAAAGCTCCTACAGAAAGGAATACTGACAGTGACTCCCAGTCACACTCTTCCACATATACAAACTCATTACTGTCTCCTAATACATGCCCACTCCCCTAAAGCACAAGCACTAGCAAAACGATACTGGCGCGCAAGGACATCGGAATCGGTTCGCGCCGAATCATGCCCCTACGCTTGCCTCGGAGTCTCTCGTGTGGTCATATCCATGCACAGGCATGATGGTGACCTGTTCACATCACACCTGCCCTCACTCTCAAGAATACGCGTGCTCCATAACACCCAATTATGCGGCACCTCGACCCTCTCACACCCTGCACAACCGGCTTCAGGACCCTTCAGTCTGAGCTTTCTGCTGCAAGCCCGCTTGGAAGGTCCCAGGTCCTGACTTGCTGCCCTCAGTAGAGAGTGCGGAGAAAGCAGCTTCTCGCTCTCCCCAGGATCTCAGGGTCTGAGCGCACAGCGCACAATAGAGGCTCCTTGCGCTGTGAGCACATCAGAAGGGCTGTAGCGGGCAAGCAAGGACCCCAGCTTGGTGGTTCTCCCAGGCAGAGAGACCCTCGCCCGCGTGTGCCATGAGTGACCCGACTCGCGGGTCTGCACCCCAGTCCTCAGTCTCCAGGAGCCTCAGCATTTTAGGACACACCTGCTTTGCAACCACATTGCTTCCCCTTCCAGTTGGGTGGCCTCCTTGCTCGGGAACACCTAACCTCCGGTATGTTCTTATCCAACTTTTCTCTGCATTAACTCTTAGGGCACCACTGCCACAGGGATTCAAAACTCGGGGCTGGGGAACTGGGTGTCTGAAACTCTCTCTCTGCAGGAAGAGTGGCAGAGCAGCGGAGGAACCAGAAATGGAAGAACTGCTTGTTAGGACACAGGTGTGCATCAGATGAAGCGCAAGGCAAAGGGAGCGGAGCAAGACCCAGGGCTCTTCGGGATGGCAGATTGCCTGCTCAGTTGTCCTGCAGCCCTGTGCTGAGACCAAGGTCTCCGGCTTTAGGTCTCAGGTGTTTAGTTCTCGAGCCCTGGGGTAGGCTTTCTGTGCAGAGTTGCAGGGCCAAATTGGCAAAGGGGGCATAGTGGACCCCGCGTGGCATGGAGATTGAGCTCTGCCACTTGAGGTTGTTGTAGGTGAGTCTTTGCTCTCAGGTGCCAAATATTTTTGTGGAAATTTCTTCCATTCCAAGACCTGAGGTTTCTAACATATGAACCTTCTGAAATCATATGTAAGTTATGTGTGTCTGTAGATTGCGTTTTCCTGAAGAAGGAACATTAGCTTTAACCTGTGTAATAATGACAACAAATGGTTAAATTACTATCTTAGAAGCCAATTTCATGACCATGTCCCTTTGTGGGCTTGGAACTCTATCCTTGGCATCCTTCAGCTTTCAAAGACAACATTCATTCCTTCCTTTGACTTCTTAAGTGGCTACAAACCATGGGCTGGTGGTGTGGGGCATGCGAATCAGTTTCTGCCCCCAGAGGGTGCTAGGGTAGCTGCAGCCATTTCAAACTTGACTTTAAAGGTCTGTCTCTCCAGATGGGGAGGCACTGACATTAACTCATCCCTCAAGCTCTCTGAATATTTAAGCAGTGCCTCCTGCTGAGCCTGAAGCCAAGGTTTAAAAAACAGGTTTTTTTCTTTGGCACTTAGCGCCATATCTGGCACACTAGTAGGCATTTAGGCAATGTTTGTTAATGAATGGAAATTAATTGTGGCAAATTCACCAGCCAGTCTCACTGCTATTACAAGACTCTAATCCCAGCGTGCAGAAAATGTGGACCTAGTTAGAGCAGCCCTCGGCTTGGATTCGGAAATTGTGAGCACAGGAATTTTAATGTGACTCCTCCCATTTTATTTAGCACAACAGAGTCAGTTTCAGGATAGAGATTTCCCGGAATGAGATAGGGAAATAGGATTAACTCCGAGGGTTCTTCCTCCAGACTAGGGTCCCCTAGTGTGAAATACAAAACCATCCCTCTCTCAGCCCATCCCTGATTCACTGAGTTAACTCAAGGACATTGAAACCTTGGCGTGTGCTGACTGCTTAGATTGCTTGCATCTATCCCTGAAACTTCTCTGAACTTCAGCACTTGAAACAGAGCATGACCTAGTGAAAGTCACTAAGGAAAATACTGATTTTAAAATAGTCACTTGGTGATTTGGCCTTTGATTTTATGACCTGATTTCAAAACTTTTAAAGCTGGAAATCAGGGTCAGTTGTCAACAATCTGGTTTGAAAAAAAGTTTACAACACTGATAAACTCTAACTGTAATCATTATTTCCATTCTTTTAAGTTAGATTCCTGTGTTTGTTTTTATTTAGAAATATTTAAAAAGGTGGTTCATCTGAGTGTGCCAGAGTCCCAGAACTGGTTGAAAATTCTTATGTGAGTTTTCATGCAATTAAAAGTGTTAACACCTAAAAGCTTACTCCTTTATTTCTATGCAATTTGTGTGTAACATTGACTCAACAACAACAAAACCACAAGAACAACTGCAGTATCAGTAGCAACAACAACAACAACAACAACAACAACGACAACAACATATAATCATTCCCTTCAGCCTGGGGGAAATTTGGAGCTGTCAAATAAACTAGAGTATTTCAGCTGAAAATTCATTCTGCTTTGTTTCATATGTAAGGAGGTTAGAAGTCATAGTAACAAATAAAAAACAAATGGACTAAGAAAATCAACAACTCTTCTAGGATTCCCAAGAGAGTTGAGGACCTAATGGGCAAATTGCTGCCCCAAGATTAAAAAGACAGGTGGATACAGAAAGTAATGGTTTACAGAAGCAGACGCTCACTAGGGCAAACCTTACCTAGAACCAGTGCCAGCGCCGGAAAACCTGAACTGTAACTGATGAATTGCTGAGGCTCAGCGTGGACCACTCTGAAAGTTAAAAACTTCTGAGGCACCTAGTCAAGGTGAGGGCAGTGGTGATGGGGGGACAATCATGTGAGGTTTTTTTCTACCTTCAGGAGCTCTTCTAGGTTCTCACAGTAGGTGAAGTAAGTGTGTGTGTGTGTGTGTGTGTGTGTGTGTGTGTGTGTGTGTGTGTGTGTGTGTGTGTGTCCCCTGGAGCTTCCATCAGGGGGAAGAGAAAAGGAACCATTTTGAAATATACCAGAGCATTCTATTTTTCTTAATAAGGCCAGCCCTCAGGAGAAACTAGTTAACCAGGGCTTAACTTGCTGGGACCTTATCAGAACCTAAATGACCTGCAGGAGGGAAAATTCTGTTGACTGAAAAATAATATCGACTATGTATTCCATCACCAAAATGGATGTATTCTAGAAAAGGAAAAAGGGCTGCAGCCCAGCACATGCAGACATGGCAAGCCACGTGCGCATTCTGGCTTGTGTGTCAAGATGGAGGGTATTTAAGGCAGGGAGACAGGAAGTTAGAACCACAGAGTTTTAGGAAAAAGAAATTAGAACCATAGAGTTTGACTAGGTGTTTTCGTGAACTTCTACAAGTCCCAGCTCCTACCATAGACCCCCTACACCTGATCAGTTTCATTAAAGTCCCAGTTCATCTTTATCATTCCCCTCTGTTGATGGAGCTCTTTCTCAAAAAGCATTACTGATCAAGTCAGGTCTTCCGACTTTAGCCTTTTTTGTCCCTCCATGTCAGGAAGGATCTTTTCTGGGTGTCGTCTCTCACATCAGAGAGAAAATGCATGGATTGGGAACAGCTGGTGTCCAGAGTTAACAGGTAACAGGTGCAGAGCTTAATAACAAGAAGGATTCAAAACAGAATTAGAACAACATAGCAACATAGTGTATATGATGAATTTAAACCAGGAGCTCCAACCTGTAGATAATGAAACAAAGACCATCATTATCTTAGATAGATCAAAGCTCCTGATGACAGATTCAACAACCAGAAAATTTCCCTCTTTCACAATAGCTTAGGAAATGTAAACAACGGCTTGTTTCTTCCAAGGAAAAGAGAAAAAAATGAAATAAAAATCAATAGTAAGAGCTGTACAGGACTGATCCAGTCGTTTTGGCAATTTGTCTCCTTCAGAGTTCACCTGCTTTAATTTTTGTCAGCTTTAGTTTCAGATCATCAGATTGTGTGTATTTCTAGTCAGGGTTGGGTGCTTTCTTTGGGTGTGACACATGTATCCAAGAGTCTACTCCCTGGAATTTAGCAGCACAGGGGTTAGTCAACAGTCTCTGGTAAGGGCCCTTCCAGCGAGGATGGAGGGAATCCTTTTTGAGGTGTCTTTTCCAGTAAACAAAATATTCAGCTTGTAGAATGTGGATTTTGAGGGTTTTTTTTGTTTCCCTGGAGTGCACTATGAAAAGATTTTTTTACTAAAGAATGGTTATTTTCAATAGAAGCAATTAAGCCTTTACAATATTGAAGTATGTCTCCTTTTACCAACTGTGGGTCAGAAGAAGCAGGAGGCAAATGCATGGGGTGTCCTGTAATTATCTCGAAAGGCGAAAGCTTATGTGTCCCAAAAGGAGTAAGCCTGAGATTTAAAAGGACTAACGGCAATGCTTTTGGCCAAGGCATTTGAAGAGTTTCTGTAAATTTTGCCAATTGAATCTTAACAATGCCATTAGTATGTTCAACTAAACCTGAAGACTGAGGATGGTAAGCACAGTGAAGATGTTGTAGAACTGGCCAAATAGCAGACTTGTAGCACCTGACCAGTAAAATTAGTTCTTCGATCATTGTGGAGTTTGAGAGGAGTCCCTCAAGTAGGAACAATCTTCCTTAACAGGACTTTAGCCACTGTAAGAGGCATTAGCTTGTCTATAAGGGAAAACTTGTCCAGTGAGAAAACATACATATTATGACTAAAACATATTTGTATCCATGAGATGGGGGAAGCTATATAAAATCTATTTGCCAAAACTCAAATAGCCCATTTGGCAACTTAAAATGTCCAGGAGCAGTGCAAGTAGCCTTCCCTGGTTGTACTATGGACAGGTGGGACACCTGAGGTGGGCACTTTTTGCATCATTGTTAATATCTCCCCACCAATACTGATTCATGAATGCTATCATTTTGTCAGTGGACCCATGGTTTCGTGCATATACAGTAGTCAAGAGTGGGAATTTTAGAGTTTCTGATGAGACTAGATTGTTATTTGGTCCCAATCCGAGCTTTTCCTTTTTATCAAACCAGCAATTGTTGGATTTCCAATCTTGTTTTTCTTCTTCTGAAGCCAAATGTTGGGCTTCTCTGGCCAGCTTTTCTAGGTTATCAATTGGGGAAACATCTCTTTGGACCATGACAGGATTTTGACTGCTGATGATGCCTTTAAGGGCAGCACCCTTAAAATAAATGTCAGCAAGGTGATTTCCTTTAGCCTCCAGGGAGTCAAGTTTAGAATGTCCTGGAATCTTAATAATAGCTAATGTATCAGGTAAAAGTATAGCATCCAAAAATTCCTGAGAATGTATGGACCATTTTAAATTTCATCTCCATTGGAGATAAAGAAACCATGCTGTTTCCATACCATTCCAAAGTCATGAACTACTCCAAAGGAGTATCTATTGTCAGTATAAATGTTGACAGCTTTACCCTTTGCTAAAATGCAGGCTCCAAGTGAAGGCATGTCATTCAGCCTGCTGTGCAGAAGCAGCCAAAGGCAAAGATGCTGCCTTGATAACTTCAAAAAGGGTTACAACAACATAACCAGCACAGTTTGTGCCATTTTCATTTTTTAAGTATGAACCATCTGCAATTTACCTAGAGGAGTCTCCTGCAAATTGTCACAAGGAGTCATGAGGTGATCTGTCAGTGTCAAGCAGTCATGAGGTGCTTCATCAGTTTCAGAAGGGAGAATAGTAGCTAGATGAAGGTTATTGCAATGTGAAATAATTATATGGGAAGCAGTTGACAAAAGGATTTCATAGGAAGTAAGGCGGCTAACTGAAAGATGCTGGATGTGATGAGAATTCAGGAGAACTTCTACTGCATGAGGTACAAAGATGGTTAGAGGGGATTCTGCAATAATTTCCTCTGTGGCCTTAACCAAGAGGGCAGTAGCAGCAACGGCTCTGAGGCAAGGAGGATATTCCCGAGCCACAGGGTCCAGTTGTTAACTATAGCATCCTAGGGGTTTATGTTGATCCCCATGTTTTCCAGTGAGCATCCCAAAGGCATATCCTTCCTTTTCATGCACAAAAAAGAAAAACAAAATCTGATAGTTAGGAAGCCCTAGAGAAAGTGGGTTTATTAAACTCTCCTTTAAGGCCTTTAAAGTCTATGCCATCCTCGTCTTTCCATGAAATTGGGTCAGACTGTCATTCTTTAGTAAGATATATAGAGGTTTTGCCATAAGAGAGAGATTTGGGATCCAATTTCTGCAATAGCCGACTAGCCCAAGGAAACCTTGCAACTGGTGCTTAGGTTTGGGCCTTGGGAAACTTAGGACCCCATGAAGCCTACCTGGATTCAGGTGTAGTCCTTGTTCTGATATCAGATGTCTCAAATACTTTACCTGAGTTTGGACAAATTGTAGAGACCTTATGTCCCTTTAAGGCCAAAATTTCTAATAGATGGATGCTATCTTCCTGTGAGGAAACCTGAGAAGAAGAACAAAGTAGTAAATCATCCACATATTGCAACAAGGTGGAATCTTTAGTGAAAATTATATTGTCCAAATCAGTCTTCAGAATTTGTGAGAATAAGAAGGGCTTTCAGTAAAACCCTGAGGCATTGCTGTCCAGGTAAATTGCTTTCCTTCCCAAGTGAGGCAAAAAGGTATTGGCTAACTCCATAACTGGGATGCTAAAGAATGCACTACATAAATCAATTACTGTAAAGAATTTACTTCCAGTCGGGGTAGATGCTAGCAGTATAGGAGGGTTAGGAATGACGGGATGTTGAAAGATAACAATGTGGTTTATTGCTTGAAGGTCCTGGACAAACCTCTACCTTCATCCCTTTGGCTTTCTCACAGGTAAAAAAGAAGTATTACAAAGACTAGTGCAAGGAATAATAAGACCCTGAATTACGTAATCTTCTATTATGGGCTTTATACCTTGAAGGGCCTCTTTACATATAGGATATTGATTAATTCTGGGCAGAGGTTTTGAAGGATCAATTTGAATCTTAATAGAAGGTACACTGTGGATTCTGCCTATGTCAGTTGAAGATTTTGCCCATAAAGAAGATGGTAGTTAGTCCAATATGGACAATTGATCAGTGCTCTAAGATTCAGTTACTGTACCGTCAAAAACAGTACAAATAAAAGATGTTGAAAAGCCATGTAATTCACCTAACTGGCCATTCTGACAGTTACCATCAAACTCTAACATTATTTTTCCCTTTTGGGAAAAAGATATTCCAGCATGATACTTCTCTAAGAAGTCTTGGCCTAATAAGTGGGTAGAGGCAGAAGAACTAAGGAGAAAACAGTGTGTATCTCTTAAGGGGCCTAAGCAAAAAGGAATAGGTTCAGAGATGTGTACCTGCTGAGGCTTATTTGAAATCCCCACTATTTGAAGTGTTTTATTATTTTTTATTACTTTTTTATTACTATTTATTACAGGGGCTGTTTTATGACAGTGGGGTTGAGTACTGAGTGTGGCACCAGTGTCAATAAGAATAGAAACAGTTTCCTTACCAATTTGAAGGAAGTTTTTCCAAGCTGAGTAAGAGGAAGGATTGGAAAAAAGACCTGTAGGTCCTCAGAGCCCCATCACTGGGGATTAGGAGGACTTCAAAAGGCTGTTTAGCAGGCTGAGAGCAAGTGAAACACATAAACAAAGCAATTCCTTTTCCAGTATCCTGGCTCTTTGCAGTAATAGAAAAAAATTGCTCCAGATTTGCATACGGCCTCTCATTTGCCAAGGCTGAGAATTAAAAATCCTGGCACTCTTACTTTGAGTTGGCTCATCTAGAGTCCAGGGAAGCTGATTGGCCAAATTAACCAAATCCAGAGTGGCCATAGTCTCATATTCCATCCCGGCTCTCCTAACTAGGAGGGAAAGATTTCTGTTCAGCTCACTGACAAACAAAGAATTAAAAGCTACCCATGTGGAGTCAACATCTGATGGAAGACCAGAGTTTTCCTTAAAAACAACCTGAATTCTGTGATAATAGTCATGAAGAGACTTATCAGACTTTTGTGAGCAAGTCTGAATTTTGCTCTAACTAGCAGACTTTGGGAAAGTCTTAGGAATTGCTTGGTGTAGTTTTTGAGCAAGTTCCCTGGCTTCTTCTCCATAATTGGAGGTTTGCTTTTTAAGTTTCTTTCCGGATGTCCCTATCTGGCAATTCTCACCTAATGTCAAGCCTGGCCTTCACCAACTAACATATGAATTAACTGATACAAATCAGAAAACCCAGGCTGATAGGCTTGAATAAAAAATATCAAATTCCTCAGCAAACCTGTGAGTTAACTTAGGGAATTCCTTTACGATGGCTCGTAACTCAACTTTAGTTCAGGGGACATATGAATCTTGGGGTCTGTTAGGATCCCCAGGGGGCTTAATTTTAAATAGGAAAGTACTGATAAGTTCAGAGGAAGGAAATAGCAGGAGAGGATTCAGGGAAAATGGCACTGAGGGCGGAGCCGAAGGCAAGGAAGGCTGTAGTGGAAGACAAGATGGTGCTGAAAGTGGAGCTGAGGGAAAGGAACTGGGGCGGAAGCTTGAGACAAAGTATCCACAGAACAGGATGGACCCAAGGACGGAGCCTGTGACAATGCGGAAGAGGGGGGAGAGCAAGACCATGCTGCAGAGGGTGAACCAGTGGCTTCAGATGCCATTTTCCCTCTTTTTGAATTTTTAGTAGCCTCTGTTAACTTTAAGACTTTACTTCGCAAAAAGGCAACCTCAGATTCATAGTCTTGTTTGGAAGCCTCAATATTCAAAATAGGCATTCCACTCAGCTTCATCAATATTAGTGCTATTATT
>NW_017731531.1:2792670-2842683 GCF_001890085.2 Hipposideros armiger | reverse complement strand
AGAAATCACACAAGAAATCTAAAAACATATTGACCTAAATGAAACGAAAACACAACTTATCAAAACATAACTTTTTGATATTCTGGAAAAGTCAAAACTATGGAGAAAATAAAATAATAAGTGATTTTCAGGTGTTGGTGGTGGTGGTGGGGGGTGATGAATAGATGGAGAAAAGAGGATTTTTAAGGCAGCAAAAATACTCTGTATGATACTCTAGTGATGGATACATGTTATTAACCTTTGTCCAAGCCCATAGCATACACAACACCAAGAGTGAACCCTAATGTAAACTATGGACTTTGGGTGATCTGCTGTGTCAAGGTAGGTTCATCAGTTGTAATGAATGTACACTGTGGTGGGGAGGTTGATCCCAGGAGAAGCTCTGCATGTGTGAGTACTGGGGGAATACGGCAGAGCTCTGTACCTTCCTCTCAATTTTGCTGTGACCTTAAAACTTCTCCAAAGCAACAAAGTCTTTTTAAAGATGTGATTGCATTTTGTAAAAAGGGCAGAAACCAAACATTTCCATCAGCGATATTGCTGATGAACGTGGGAAGAGATGCAAAGCTTCTGAATCATTTCCCTAAAACATGTTTAGAGTTTAATAAAGCCCCTCTGGAGGAGGGACGACAGAAGTGGCTGCCAAAGAGAGGCAGGAAGTGAAAACTGCTGGGGATTTTGCTGAGACCTTTAAACAGGTGGATCTCTGTAAACATTGGAGGAGGGAATATCAATGCTTTATTAATAACCTAGATATAAAATTATCTGCAAGATGTTGCATGTGCAGTTAGTATGGAAAGATATATAAAACAAAGCCAAAAAAAAATGCATGGAACAACTACCATCAATTGAGTTCTAGCTGTGTGCCACTCACTACATATATACTATTTCTCATAATCTTAACAGTTTAATAAATTGAGTATTATCTTTGTTTTATAGCCAAGAAAATAGTAAGAGAATTTGGCTTGACTTAATTAGATTTCCAGGTGCCATGGAAGCTCTGAGATACCTGAACATGGTTTATCTCTCTGGCTACATCTGGTAGGGCATCTGGTCCCCTGGCACTGACTCAGAGGGAGACATGGGCATGTCTGCCTGCTTCAGGGCTAATATGATTTGTAGTGAGAGATGCAATGACCAGGCATAAATCATTTCCAATTCCTGGTCCAACACTTGGAAGACTGACAATATTGCAGCAAGAAAATAAATGTTGGTGCTACCATTTAAGATAGGTAAATTGCTAAAGAATAACACCAAAATCTACTCATAGCAACGTTCATAAGCTAAAAACTTAAAATACTTCAGTGTTCAGACACAAATCCAAATGACTAACCTTTTTGAATTTCACGTTATTTGTAGTTTCGCCTTGTCTGAAATTGTAGTTGATTTTGTAGAGCGTTTCACTCTGCCAGTTAATGTAGTGGTGCAAGGGTGGGGATTGGGGGTCAGGGGTGGAGGTGGAGGGTGAGGGTTAGTGGAAAGGGTACTGGGAGTGAAGACATAAGAGTCCTAATTCCTAACCCCAACACAAAGGGTGTAACTTTGAGAAAAAAAACTTGGGCCTCTATTTCCATTTTCAAACAAATTTATTGAATTGAGAGAGCCTAAAATTCCTTTCTATTCCGATATTCTACAAATATGTGTGGTAAATTTTATGAAGTGTTCATAATACTTTTTATAACACCAGGTCACTCACTATTTGGCTTCCTCCACTTATTATCCAGTACATCTCTGTCTCCGGTTCCTCCACTGGATCACATCCTCAAAGTCCCTTTTGCTATGTGAAGTAACATATTTGCAGTTTCCCAGGATTAGGATCAAGACATTGGTATGTGCGTGCGCGTAATTATTCTGCCTACCATGATAAGTAAATGCTGGGCTAACTGGAAAGGACTGTAAGTGCTGGGGCTTAAAACAGCCCGCTGTGGGCTGCAGCACTGAGGAAGACTCCCAGAGAAGCTGGGCCAGAGCCAGAAAGTGGCTAAATAGGGGGAAGTTACAAGTCCCTGATAAGGGAGTGCTTCTAACGGGGAGTGGGGCAGTGGGCGAGGAAACAAGATAACTCCCCTTTATATCAGGTGCCATCCTCTGTGCCTGTTCAGTTGGGAAGGGAGCCCTCCTGACTATGACCCGTATGGCTGTCTGCATTCACTCTTCAGGCAAGTGTGTCTAGAAATCATGAAATCTCAAGTATATGTAAGGTGTTCCTCCCTTACCAAATCCCAATTTATTAGGTGTCTTTTGGTATTCCCGTTCAGATATGCTACAGAAAAAGGGAGCTCTGGAGCCAACTGGTGTCACGTTTGGTGAAACTCCAGTGGGGATGGAGAAAGGAACGCTTTGCCATCACATAAGTCCAGACCTTGACAGGTTATCATGATGTTACTAAACCCTAAAGTTGGTGCTTGCACTTTGAGCCCCGTGCCTTAAATACCTCTGCTAGATTCCTTTGACAGTAACCAGACAGCAAGGCTTTTAACTAAGTGAGCACTGGGATAAAACCCATCTGGAAAAATCCACTTTCTTTTCTTTTTTAACCTGTATCTGGTATTTGGAGGCTGCACCGAGGTTGAGCAGGCAATAGGGAATTGTTAAAATGTGGGAGTGCACTTGAGTTCCAGAACTTTCCACCACCCAAGCTTAGGGAAACTTTCTAATGTGTTCCTGCTTCCAAAAGTGTGTGGTGATTATGCACACTGAGGCCTCAAGCCTTGTGGGGCTTGGGTGTGCAATCCTCTGCCCCCTCACTGGGACACACCAAGTGCCATTAGAGCCTAGAATCAAGGACACCACATCAGTGGATTTTAGGTCAAACAAGAAATGAGGAAGGCATTTATGGCAGAAGGAAGGAATGGGATTTCGTGTCCCTGGGTTTTCCTGGCCTCTCATTCTTGGAAAAGGAGAGGACCTAGCTGATCTTCCTGCAGAGTGGAATTGACTTGCCCTGAGATCTGCTCTTCCCATCACACAGGCACCTACTTTGCTGTGGGCACCAGAAGAGGTACCTTCCAAAGTCTAGAAGCTATTTTTAGGGTGTCTTCAGCTGCCAGGGAAAGAACTGAGTGTGGTGGAGGAGGGCCAGGCTGGTTGCTTTGAAAGGTGAATGGACTCAGCTGGTGACATCAAGGAATTACTCTGGAGGGGTTCCTCTTAGATGATTGAAACTCGCCATTGGCTCAGGCTCACAGGATCCAGAATGTCCCTCCTCTCCCTGGCTGAGAACAGTGTCCCATGAAGAAGAGGGATAGAAATAGGAACCTTCCCGCTGTACCAGAAAGCCTTTTACAGAGAGGACTCCCTTAGGGCACTGTCTGGGAACCATCAGGTGCATTTCAGGGGATTTCCTCTATAACTGGCATCCACCTGGGACTGGGGAGAGTGTGGCTTTGGGGTCTTAGGCAACTGGATTTGAGTCTTGGTTCTATCGCTCACTTATTGTTCTTGAGTAGATAATAACCTCCTAGAGCCAGTTTCTCATCATGTAAAATGGGGATAAAACAACTGCCTGGCAGGAGTAAAAAAATTTTATGTGAAAGACCAGACACATTGCTTGGTACAGAGCAGATACTCAAGAGTAGTAGCTATTTTATTATTATAACAAACGCTTATCCCTTCAAGTTCCAAATTACATCAGCTTAACATAATAAGTTAAATGAAATCATCACTACACTCCTGTTTTCTTAGAAACAGGCAATCTATGTCTTTAATTCTCAAAATAAAATCAGTCGCCAAGGCCACAACAGAATGAATCTGCCTCCCCCAAACCTCGGAGATCCATGCCTGGCTATGTTGCAGCGTCATTGCCCAGCAGGATTAATGACGATTTATATTAAACACCTACACATTGCCTGGCATGGAACAGGCACTCAAGAGTGGTGGCTATTATTATCATTATAACAAATGCTTACCCCATCAAATGCCAAGTTATATCAACTTCTATGAGAAACCAGATAAAATGCATTGCATACTCCTGTACTCCTTAAAAAAGATTATAATGAATATAATGTAAATCATTTCTTGAGGATTCATTGACGCTATCATAAAAATATTACTTAATATGTTGGCATGAGTATAGTGCTGCTTTCAGGGGCTGTAAGACCTGTAGGGTCAATAGCCCCAAACTAGATGATATCACACTTTTTTTGAGGTCCAGTTCTAAGTAATTCTATGGTTGTTTGGTTTCATTTCTTCACATTAAGTTGTCGACTCTCACCTCTTGTTGGTGTCTTTATATTTATCTTTTGCAACAACCCACACACTCCCGTGCAGAATGGTACAGGAGCAATAATCCTATGCATAGACATTGAGTGCAAACCTGTATAAGGTGGTCAAGAACTATAAAAAGGGTGATTTTGGACATCTACTCAACTAATCTGTACTCAAGGGACCAGAAACAAAACTTGTCAGAGTTATGTGTACATGTAGAGCAAATAGATAAGAGTGAGCATTTGTGAGTCATAGTCAGAAACTTCATGGGCTTTTGTAACAATGGCTTCAACTAACTTGTACTCAGGGAAACACAGAAAATAATGAAACAAGTTAGAACGAAGTGTGAATGAAGAGCCACAGACATGGTATGAGAACTTAGTAGTGGCCATGTCATGATGGCTGTAGTGAGTTGCTGTGATACCTATTTCAGTTATCCAGAGGCTATTTTCTTGGTCACTTCTTCCAAGCCTTGTCTGATTTTAGGGAGGTCTGCAGGCAAGGGACACCTGATGAGTGGGGGGTTTTGTAGCTTCTTTCAGGAGGCATGGTCATGGTGAAGACAAAAGTCCATGAGGTGGGAAGGGCTCAGCGATCCAGGCAAGCTGCAATCTTATGAGGATTGTATCCCTGGATAATAGGGCTCTAAGGACATGAGTATATTTCCAGACAAATCTATAGTTGGTCGTTGGAGCTTTCAAATGTTCAGTTCAAAGAACTAGCAAGGGACCCATGAGATACTTTCACCTGATGCTGCCCCTCAGTATGAGTCCTGGAGGGACAGTTTACAAAGGGCGAGAAAGATGCTCTTACTTGAGCACTGCAGCAGTGGTCTCTATTGAAATTGCTACCAGTCTGCAACAGACATGTCAGAGCTCTGAACAGGGTATTCACATTTCTCCAGGCACCCATTCCAACCTGCATAATGAAGATGGGATCCCTGCCATGAAACAGTGAAATCCTTCACTTCCTGTTTCACCAAGCATCCCTGTTGTGATCAAATCCATAGACAAACATCACTGATTGTTTTCTATCATTCTAGGAGCAAATGCAGGGAGTTATTTTCTCTTTGTTGAGCACTGAGAGACCATGAAAAATGGAGACAGGGAACACTGTGTTCTGAGAGACTTTTAGTGATTCCTGAGGACCCCCGGTCCCTATCCCCCAAGGGGCTGTGCACATGGGGGAGGAGGCATCTCATCAGTGCTCTTAGTCAGATTGGTTGAGTCATGGACCCAGCTCTCTTTTGCCAATGTAGTCGGGAGAAGGATGCCAAGGAAGTAATGCTCTTTAATTTAAATGAACTGGAGATTATTTACAGAATGGAAATAAATCTCTTTTGAAATTAAAAAATGATCGGACCAAGGATTCTCTCCTGATCAATGACCGTGGCAAGACTAGAGTCTACCAACATGAATTTTAGGCAAGGATGACCTCAGGATTATCCTTTTTGGATTAGCTCCCTCCTCCTGCTGTCTCCTTCTTTACCTAAGGTCCAATCTCAATTATGTTCTCATGGGAATTTTCTAGCGGCCGTACCATAGGCTGTTATTTGCCATTTTAACAAAATCCTGAAAAAGGCCTTATCTTGGAATATTAGCTTGACAGAAAGTGGAGAAATCCTTTTAGGCATTGTTGTGTAGATCTCTATTATACAAGCCTCTATAATTAATTGTTGCCAAGCCAATTGTAAAACATTGACTATATTAACCCATGAACATAAATAATGAGCTCAATGAGCTCAATGAATGTTTACAAATCTAGCTATATTTGTAGAAATGTGTTGCTGAAGATGTCTAAATCTCACTGAAACCCTGGTCTAAAAACCCAGGAAAGTTGACATCTCCTAATGGTCAAAAGGTAAAAGACAAAGGTAATCATATGTCTCAATCTGTTCAGGCTGCTATAATACCATAGACTGAGTGGCTTATAAACAACAGAAATTTATTTCTCATCATTCTGTAGTCTGGGAAGTCCAAGATCAAGGTACTGGCAGGTTTGGTGTCTGCTGAGAGCCTACTTGCTGGCTAGATGGCTATCTTCTCATATGGCAGAGCTCAGAGCTCTTTGGGGTCTTTATTATAAGGGCATTAATCCCATTCACATGAGAGCTCTACCCTCATGACTTCATCACCTCCCAAAGGCTCCACCTCCAATTGCTAACACAATGGAGATTAAGTTTAAACATATGAACTTTTGGGGAAAGCAAACATTCCATTTACAACGTTCCAGTGAAACTATTAACACCACCCTTTTCACTCTCAGAAGGATACCAGTGTAGACAATGCTTAGTCCGTCTGGGTTGCTATAACTAAATACCGCAGACTGGGTAGCTTATAATCAACAGAAATGAACTTCTCACATTTCTGGACTCTGGAAGTCCAAGACCAATGTGCCAGCTTGGTTGAGTGGGGTCTCGTTTCCTGGTTAACAGATGGCTATTTTCTTTTCTTTTCTTTTTTTTAAGATTTTTTTTTATTGGGGAATTGGGGGGATGGGAACAGTGCTGGGGAATTGGGGGAAGGGGAACAGACAAGTTGCTGTCGTTTTTGTTCTTCAGTCTAGTTGTGGAGGACGTTGCTTCACTGGCCCAAGTTGGCACCATCATTGCGCTCTTCTCTGGCGAGGCAGATCAGTCGCTGGCTTCTGGACGGCTGCTCACTGTGGCTGCTGGCTGCTCATGCTGGCTGCTGGCCACTCACGCTGGCTGCTGTCTACACACAGTAGCCCATGGCAACCCACTGCCACAGGGGCTGCAGCCCACGCCGTCGCCGGCAACTCACAGCAGCCCAGCTCCAGGTTGAGCTGTTGTTCAGCATCTTAGCTGTGGAGGGCAGTGTCACTGGCCCTCAAATGTGGGATCCGAACCAGGGCCCTCTGGCGTCCCAAGCCAGTTCTTAACCATCGCGCCACTCGGCCGGCCCAACAGATGGCTATTTTCTTGCTGTGTCTTCACATGGTAGAAGAGGCCAGAGATCTCTCTGGATCCTTTTTTATAAGGCAATATTTCCATTCATGAGGGCTTTACCTTCTTGACTTAAGTATATTCCAAAGGTCCCACCTAGTAATATTACATTGGGCATTAGGATTTCAACATATGAATTTGAGGGGGGCAGGACACAAACATTTTAGACCATTGCTGAGAATAAATTCTATTGTAGCCTAATACATATATCACCAATCTAGGGCATATCGTCAATTAGCATAAACTCTGTGAAGGTACCATCATTAGATGAGACCTCGCACTAGAAGATAGGAAAGGTAGACTTGCACTTAAGGTGGAAGCAGAAAGGAAGACAGACCCCAGAAGAAGATAAAGCTGCTGATAGGCAAGCCCTTTCTTTAGCCTCTATACAACAGAATTTATTACACCTCTGACATCTCAAATAAATGTATCATATATGAGAGGTATGTATGAATGAGAGTGTGTACTTTGTTAAAATACATAAATTTTTAACATGATTCAGACTTTACTAAGTGCATTTCGTAGCTGATGGGAAAAGAGGAATGAATAAGAAAAGGATTCTGCCCTCAGGGAACACTACTTCAGTGTGTATTTTACTATCCACCATCCCTACTCCCCAAATCACTTCTTTCAAGCCACTCTACCATATATTTAGAAAAAGTTTTGAACCCCTGGTATATTTATAAAAGCAAAAGAACATCAAGATGAAATGGAAAAATTTCAGGTAATCATCTAGAACTTTCTGTCCAATGAGCTTTGAATTTTCTGTATTGATGTAAATGTTCTGTACTTGTGCTGTCTGATGTCGTAGCCACTGACCACATGTAGTTATTGAACAGTGGACACTGGGTAAGGCAACTGAACAACTTATTTTTAAATGTTACTAAATTTAAATATAAATTGCCATATGGCTAGGGGGTACTGTTTTGAACAGTAATGATTCTAGACCTTTTTTGGCTGCTTGGCCAAAATAGTCAAAGTTTGCAGCTGATGTTTTTGTTGTTTTTACTTAGATGTTTTGGCACTGTGGGAGATATACTGTATATCCTAAATAAAAGTGAGTAAGTCGCAGGAAATGATAGTTTACCAATCTCCACATTCAGTGGGAGAACTGAATTGATTCACTCAATCAAAAGGGATTTATTGAGCATTACTGTGAGCTGGGCACAGTGATGGGATATGATGTACGCGGACTTGCCCCCCAGGAATCATAGGGCCTCAGGATAAAAAATTCATCAGTGCCGGTAATGGTATCATTTGGTGTGTGTGTTGGTACATTTCTTCCTACTCTCTGTCTTCCCTTTTTTGGACACCAAATCTGATGTATCAGAAACTTCTGGCTGCTTAAGTCTTAAAGTAAACAGAGTTCAGGCAATATCTCTGTATTGCAAAAAGAGGACTTCCTTGTCCCGGTGTGACTGAGAATACAGAGTATTTAATTTCCTGTCCAGTAATGAAAAATATTGAGACACCCACACAAGAGAGATTAAGAGACATTTCTTGTGCAGATTAAACTCACTGGTGAGGTATCATTTACAGAAAAAAGTAAAAAACTTTCAAGAACATGACAGGGATTTTATCTATTTTATTTTGTAATATCTGTACTTTGGAAGAAGATGTAGCAACATTCCTGGCATAGCAATTTGCCCTCTGGAGCCATCAAATATTGTAGATATGATTATGTATGATTATTTAAATATGGTCATATATCTATACCTTTCTGGTCAATCATAATTTCTGGTTATTTTTTTCAAAAAAGGTGTTTGTTTTTGGTTGTTGTTATATGTGTGTGTGTGTGTGTGTGTGTGTGTGTGTGTGTATTTTAATGAAACTCATGTGTCTCAAAGTTCTCCAGGTTCTTGGGTCATTCTTTTATCTAATAGTCAAATAGAAATGACTTACACTCCTGTTCTATGTAACAGGAAGTTCTAGTTTTAACACACTTTTCCTTTTTAGTTTAACTTTTTTTTTATTCTTTTCTTTCTTTCTTTCTTTTATTTTTTTTGTGATCCACGTTCATGTTTCTTAAAAGGATTAGAAAAGGGGGAAGAGGTAGTCACATCAAATACAAATCCACCCAAATGGGAGGATTTTGTTAATTTTTTTAACAAAGGGCTCATTTTTAGGGAAAAAAACCTGAAAGTTGCTAGATGGGTGGTGGGGTGGGGATGAGGGAGAAGGTGAGGGGGTTAGAAAGCACAAATATAATTGGTAGCCACAATATTACCACAGGGATATGAAAGACAGTTTGGAGAATATAATCAATAATGTTGCAAAGATTTGGAGAGTGTCAGGTGGGCACTTATCTTGTTAGGGAGACCACTTCATGGACGGTGTAGATGCCTGACCACTGCACTGTACACCTGAAGCTGAAGCTGAATAATAATGAATGTCAACTATAATTTTATATATATATATATATATATATNGCAAAAAGGCAACCTCAGATTCATAGTCTTGTTTGGAAGCCTCAATATTCAAAATAGGCATTCCACTCAGCTTCATCAATATTAGTGCTATTATTGTCAATCTGGTTTTAAGAAAATTTAGTTTGGGGAATCTCAAAAGTTCCCTAGAGTGGCCACTAGGTTTTTTTTTTTAATTACTTTTCATGAGATCTATCCATTTTGTTAAATATGTGCATGAAAATTACCTGCAGTTTTTAACCATGAACTTTCCAGTGTCCCTGGCAGATGAGGAGGGACAGTCTTAAAAAAATTATGTAGCTGAGACCCCATTTATTTAGAGAGCCCAAGACAATTGACAACTCGGGCAACCTGCAGGTCAGATGCCAGCCAGCCTCCTTCTAGAACAGTCTGATCATAGAGGACCAGCCTGAAGGCTAAAAACCAGTTCTAAGAAAATAGCCAACCCTCAGAGAGCCCAGTTATAAGCTGAACTGGGTGGCACTCCTCTCAGTAAGCTAGCACAGTCTAATGCTGGGCCAAACTGACTAATTTCAGTAGAAATAACCCCTGTCCCCAAAGGGATCTTTAGGCGAAAGCCAGTTTTGTCTCAAAGGACAACCTGTTTTCCAAAGAAATCAGGCCAACATGCCAAATTGAGTACTCACAGACAACAGACACACAAACAAGTAAGGCCTTTTCAACACACGCATACACCACACACACACACACACACACCCCTCTAAACAATTCCCGAATAAAGTGTTGAAGAGAGCTTCAAAACACATAATGCAGAATGTGAATCCAGGAGAGCGCTTACCCTAGGTCTGTGACTCAGAGAACAAGCAGCAAGCCATAAACGCTTTCTGTGAGGTGCCCGGAGCTGGTTGCTTGCTGGCTCTGAAGCTGTCAGTGTTGTTCTTCTCTGGGTCCTGGATGAGCTCCCAAAATGTATACTGAAAAATAATATCAACTAGATATCCTCACACCAAAAAAGGGTTTATTTGGGAAAAGAAAAAAGGAGAAAGGGCTGCAGCCCAGCACATGCAGGCATGGCAAGCCAAGCGCCCATTCTGCCTTGTGTGCCAAGATGGAGGGTATTTAAGGCAGGGAGATGGGAGGTTAGAACCAAAGAGTTTTATGAATAGAAAGTTAGTACCATGGAGTTTGACTAGGTGTTCTCATGAAATTCTATAAGTCCCAGCTCCTTTCACAGACCTCCCCGCTAAGCCTGATCAGTTTCCTTAAAGTCGCAGTTCATCTTTATTGATTCATTGAGGCATGGCAGGGATGTTGGAGTTATTAGACCAGGAATTTAAAACAACTATGATTAATATGCTAAGCATTCTAATGGATAAAATAGTCAGCATGCAAGCACAGATGGGAATTGTAAGCAGAGAGATGGAAATCCTAAGCAAGAACCAAAAAGAAATGCTAGAGATGGAAAACACTGTAACAGAAATAAAGAATGCCTTCAATGGGCTAATTAGTAGGCTAGACATGGCTGAGGAAAGAATCACTGAGCTTGAGTGTTTTTCAACAGAAACCTCCAAAACTGAAAAGCAAAGAGAACAAAGAAAAAAACAAAAAACAAAAACAAAATGAACAAAACCCACACCAAAATCGCCAAGGATTGTGCAACAACCATGAAAGATGTAACATTACATGTACATCTGGGACTACCAGAAGGAGAAGAGAGGAAGGAGCAGAGGAAATATTTGAAACAATAGTGGCTGAGAATTTTACCAAATTAATGTCAGACACCAAGCTGCAAATCCAGGAAGCATAGAGACCACCAATCAGGATTAATGTCAAAAAATGATACCTAAGCAAATCATTTTTAAAATGTAGAAAATCATAGATAAAGAAATATTCTAAAAGAAGCGCAAAGAAAAAACACCTTACCTATAGAGATACAAAGATAATAATGACATCCAATTTCTCAGAAACCATGCAAACAAGAAAAAACTGGGAAGAAATATTTAAAGTGTTGAGAGAAAAGAAACTGACTAACCTATGGAATCTGTACAGTGTAAAATTATTCTTCAAATGTAAAGAAAAAATAAAGACTCTTTTTGACAAACAAATATTGAGAGAATTTGTTGCCAGTAGTTTTGCCTTGATAGAAATGTTTTAAAAAATAATTCTTTAGAGTGAATCAACTTGGTCAGCAACTTGGATCTATATAAAGAAAAGAAAAGCATCAAAGAAGGATTAAGTGAAGATAATATAAAACCTTTTACTTTTCTTATTCTTAATTGATCCAACAGATAATAATTCATTCAAAATAATAGTAGTGATATATTCAACAAAGTACACTTATGTATATCATAAATCTATAATAGATGCTTAGATATGATATATATAAATAAAATAAATGACAGCAATAATATATGAGACAGGAGGGAGGAATTAAGATTATTTTGCTATTATGAAGTACTCATACTACTTGTAAAGTGGCATAGTGTTATTTGAAAGTGAATTTGGATTAGTTGTAAATACATATTGCAAACTCTAGGGCAACCAATAAAAAAAGATTTTGAAAAATAATCAATATGCTAAGAAAGAAGAAAAAAAGGAATCATATAAAATGCTCAGTTAAAACTACAAAAGTCAGAAGAGAAGTGGAAGACAAAAACAGGAATGAAGAATAAGTGCAACAAATAGAAACAGTTACAAATATGGTAGATAATTAATCCAACTATATCAATAACCACTTTGAATGGTCTAAATGCACCAATTAGAAGACAGAGATTGTTAGAGTGGATTAAAAATCAAGATCCAAGTATTTACTGTCTGCAAGAAACTGTCTTTAAATATAAAGACACATATAGGTTAAAAGTAAATGTATGGAAAAAATATATACCATGCTAGCACTAATTAAAAAAAAGCAGGAATAGCTATATTAATTTCAGACAGAATAGACTTCAAAGCAAGGAAAGTTATCAGTGATAAAGAGGAACATTACATAATGATAAAGGTGGCACTTGTGAAGAAGACATTGCACTCCTTAATGTGTATATACCTAACCACAGTGTCAAAATACATAAGGCAAAAACTTATAGAACTGCAAGTAGAAATAGATGAATCCACTATCATAATTGGAGAATTCAACACCTCTCTATCAGGAATGGACAAATTCAGCAGGCTGAAAATCAGTGGGTACATAGTTGAACTCAATGACAGCGTCAGTCTACTGGATATAATTAACACCTATAGACCATTTCATCATCCAACAAGAGCAGATTACACATTCTTCTCCAGCTCACAGAAAACACTCACCAAGGTAGACCATGTCCTGGGCCATAAATTACACCTTAACAAATTTAAAAGAATAGAAATCATATAGAGTATACTCTCAGACCTCAAGGAATTAAACTATAAATCAGTAACAAAAAGGTACTGGAAAACTCCAAAATATGGGGAGATTAAACAACACACTTTTATATAAACACAGGGGACAATGAAGAAATCACACAAGAAATCTAAAAACATATTGACCTAAATGAAACGAAAACACAACTTATCAAAACATAACTTTTTGATATTCTGGAAAAGTCAANTATATATATATATATATATATATATATATATATATATATATATATATATATATATATGGTCACAGGATGCGGAAAACAGCATAGAGAATAGAGTCAATGGAATTGTAACAGCTATATATGATGTCAGAGGGGTAGTAGATTGGGGGAGAAGGGTTATT
Source organism: Hipposideros armiger (assembly GCF_001890085.2). NCBI lineage: Eukaryota > Metazoa > Chordata > Mammalia > Chiroptera > Hipposideridae > Hipposideros > Hipposideros armiger. The sequence goes on along the minus strand of NW_017731531.1, from coordinate 2,829,386 downwards.
ACTTTGTGAGGGGCATAAATGTCTACCTATTACATTGTTTTGCACACCTGAAACTAATAAAAAAAAGTGGGCTCATTTTATATATACTTCCGTGAATCCTGCTCTTCTCACTTAACAATACCTAATAGAAATTCTTCCAAGTCATCTGGAAAACCATCTAATTTATTATTTTAATAGCTGGATAATATTCTATGGCAGAAGTTCTCAAAGTTTCTCCACTCACGATGCCCTTACTGGCTCAGTAGTTTTTTTCTCCTAATGGAATCCATAGGCCAAAATAAATGCTTAACACTCTGTTTAAAAAATAGTTAGGTCTACACAACTTATTTTTGTCCTAACAACTTGGTAGCCACTTGAAATAATAATATATGTAAATTGGAAGAAATATAACATTGTAATTTAATTCTGAAACAATCACAATTACTTTGTATGCATGTGCCCATTGGGTATTGCATAGCTTTTCAAACTTTGGAATCAGATCAGACACCACCACATTCATTGCCTGTCCCACATTGATATTTTTATGTGATACTTACTTTATATCACAGAAACTGCCAGCTTCTTAAGATATAACATTAACAAAAGGAAAAGAGCATGATCTAATTGTCAAAACTATTAACTACCTCAAGCTAGTTCATGTAATGTCCAACAGATGTCAAGTATTATGTTTTCCTAGAAAATTTGAAATACCCCTTGGTGCCCCTGTGAGTTTGCTAGTGTCCCAGGGCCCCTCAGTACACAATTTGAGAAACACGAACCTGTGGTATGTATGGATGTTTAAAAAGTTTTTAACTTTTAAAAAGAAGATTGAAACTTTAAAGCAAATGTAATATGGGATATTTGAGTTTTAGCTGTATCTATCCTGTTCCTGCAGTTTCTAATTTATAGGTAATACTGTTTAGATCTCCTTTGATTTCCTTAGCTTTAAAATTTCTATTTTTCTTTCCATTCTGTTACTTTATTTTCCATGTAGTCTTTAAGCTCTTGTTTTACTGAATTCATGTTTACTAAGTAGTTCTATGAAACTCAGCACTTGGCGGGTGGTGTGTTTCCGTATCTCGCACCATGTTACTTTTTTAGATTGGATTCTTTGACAAGTTTTGCTTACTTTCTGGATTGTTTGCTTTCTTTGAGTGAATTTTCCTTGGTATCTCTCTCATTTTATCTGAGAATTTTTTTTCTTTTTCTCTTGATTGAGGTTTAAATATTTCCTTCCATCACTTTTCTGAAGCCTAGTAATCCCTTGAGTGTTGACCTTGATGTTAGCTACTTAGAGAGGACTTCTCTTGCTTTCCAATCTAAATTAAGACTCCATGGTTATTCTTTCTCCCAGAGCTTTGACTTTTCCCCTATAACATCTATTAGAATGTATGATTTTGACCATAATTTGAAAAAGAAAGCCTTACAATTTTGAAGTAATTTTTCCCCTTCCTGAAAAAGGTCTGTTAGTGCCATCAAAGTTTTTTATTTGTTCTTTTTCTTTCTTTTTAAAGTATTGGCACTTTCAACCTTGTAATGAACTTGTTACCTGGTGAATAAGAAATAATTACCGTGAAGCTTTCAACTAATCTTAAAGAAAAAAGTAATTGCTTTATAAACCACATGGATGATACAGCTTGTTTGGGGCATGATTAAATGTCTAAAGGTCATGGGAAGAATATTAATTTTCATGGCTATTATGTTTGATCCTTTTTTATCAAAGCTCTTACCAAGTGTTAAATGAGCACCTCAATACCACTTAACTAAAGAGCATTCTTAGAGCATCACAAAAAAGGTGAGCAAAAGGTCAAAGATTGATGAATAAAACATAACACGTCTATATGTAGCTATATAACTACTTTTTATTTTGTGCTCACTGCCATGAGCACAACTTAAGCGCTGTGACCACATAAAGCATGAGAAAAATCTATGTGCTTGAGGAAAAGACATTAACATATATTTAGAGATAGATCTAGGGACAACTGAAAAGAATTCAAAAAATAAATGCAGGATTCAATCAGATAGAAAAGTGATTAGTTGACTCCAATCTGGATGAAGTGTTTCAAGATACCACCTACCCGTATTGGCTCACTATACAAGGGCCCACATATCTGAGGAAAGATAGAATTATTCTGGAAGCAAAGAATATCTTTTATTTACTATGGTTCATTCCTTTTAGAATGTTAAAACCTTTGGGATGCAAAAGGTGTTCTTTGGAATATTTGGTGCTGATATTGAGAAAGTAAATCTCCAAAGACTGTTAAAAAATCTTTTTCAATTCACAAGGTTTCCAATTATTTGTTTTCAACAAAACTGAAAAAGGACTTACCCAAGATGCTATGTTACAGATCATTAAAAATTACTTTTGAAGCTAGATCACTAGGTGCTTTCGGCATTTAACTCAGAAGTAGTCCAAAGAATTGTGATATTGCTATGATAAAATTTCTTCTATTCCCATTCTCATTTTTTATGTGAATGAGGTGTCTTAGCTTTTACATCCATTAAAACAACAACTACAAAAATAGAAGTAGAATCACTGCTGAGCATTTTTTTATTTTAGTAATAAGTAAGAATTGTCCATGGATATTGGAATGGATTTAAAAAAATCCTATCCATCTTGTTAAGAGATTCATTTCCAGTAAAAACTTACTTTACATATTTAATAATTATTTTTTTAAATGTAACAAATTTATGTTTAATCAATTCTACATTAATAATATTTGTGATGATAATTCATTTTAGGAGAAAACTTTATACTTAGAGTATTATAGATAAAGGAAATAAAAAATATATTCATCTCTTTTTTTGGAGAAGAACATAATGGGACAAATAAAAGACTAACACATAAAATGTAATGCATTATGATAAAATTCAAAGGAAGAACAATATAAAATATCTGACAGTTAAAGAAGAGCCTGTTCTTTTATTTTTTAAATGGATGTCATCATTATACATTGCTGTGGTACTTAGGTTCCAATGGACATATTTAAAAGAGCAATTTAATAGCTTAAAGTGTCAATATTTACAATGTACTGAAATGTACATATTTTACAACAATCTAAACTTATGAGAAACATTTTAGATATCATCTAAAAGAGGGTAGTGAGCAAAACTGTTTGAAAATCACTGTATTAAGCTATGTGAACTTGTAACAATTAGTTTAAAATTTGTAATATGAAAAAAGAAGGCCTAATTACACCAAATTTACAGATACTTCTGTTAAATGAAATAGTAAATGCAAAGGTCCTAGGATGGAATAAGCTCTCAATGAATGTTAGTTCTGGTCCTTCTCACTTCTCAAGTCAAGAAGCCAACGTTGAATTTGACCTGCCTAGGAAAGACAGTGTGAGGCCAACTCCAGCTCCAACGAGGGGCTGTGGAGGCAGGGTTGCATGGCAGAAGCCCTGGAGAGAGGGGTAGTGTACAGGTAAAGAATCCCAGAGACAAAGGGACCTAGCTGAGGACCCTAATAGGAAACGAAACAATTCTCCCCTCCTTCATATACTTTCTATGCGTCTTGTGCTGTGTGATAAACCCATCAAGTAATTAATCTTATGAAGAAATCCATGTGGGTTTTATTTTTAAAAAAAATTATCTCCATATTGCAGATGAGAAAACAGAGCCTATGGGACCTAAAGTAATTTGTCTGAGGTGAGGCCACTAGTAAGTTTCTGAGGTGGAAATCAAATCCGCGTATATTTGTCTCCAAACCCAGTCCTGCCTGCAGCTGAATTTGTGTGCTCAGTTTCTATTCTACATGCTCCTTCCTGAGCAGGTGGCACAAGGGAAGACCATGAGATTGGTCCCCATGACTCCCTGCCTCAGGCTCTGACTCTAGGGCACCAGACTTTAGACTGGAGAGGAGACAGGAAAAAAAATAAAAATGTAGATTTTTTTTTTTTTTTTAGCTGAGCCATCCTGCTACCTGTTGGCAGCTCAGCGGCTGCTCAGCTCAGGGATTTTTTTTCTTTTTAAAGATGGAGTACGGGTGCAAAGATAATTAATAAATTCTGTGGTGTTCTCCACCTTGTTAGAAAAATATGTCCATAATTTCTAAAACACAAAGAAAACTATAGCAGGGCAGCCAAAGATATTACATGCAATTGATCTGCAGTTCTGTCAGTTGTTTATTCCAAAGTAAATCCAGGATCACTTCTCTTCGCATCCTCTGCTACCACCCTGGTCTGACCGCCTGTCGAATGCCTGGATAAGGATAGTAGCTTCCTCACTGGGTTTCCTGTTCCCACTCCTAGCCCACCGTCAACCCCAATATACATAGTCTATTTGCAACAGAGTGACCCTATAAAGACAGGTCATGTTGTTTTATTTAACATTTTTGAGTGGAAGTCCAAGTCCTTAAAAGGGCTTGAAGACCCTACAAAATTTGACCCCTGTTATCTCTCTAACTTCTTGTCTCAGGACTCGCACTCACTTGCTCACTCTGTTCAGCCATCTTGAGGTTTCTCAAGCGTGGAAGACATACTCCCACTTCAAGACCTTCGCGTTTGTCCTTCTGGCTGCCTGGAAAGCTCTTCCTCCAAATACCTGCATGATTCCATCCCTCACCTTCTTCAGTCTTGGCTGAAACGAAACCTTTCCAACGAGACCTCTCTGACACTATATTCAAATTGCAAGTGCATTTCTATTTCCTCCTTTGTTTTTTTTCATACTACTCATCAATATCTGACACCACACATGTTTTACTTTTTTATTTATCTGCCCCCATGAGAATGTAAGATGGTAGAAATCATTGTGTGTTTTGTTTACTGTAATGTACCCAGCAGCTGGGATAGAGTCCGGCATGTAGTAGGTGTTCAAAAATGGGCTGATTGAATTGAATGTATGTATAAATATAAGAAAAATAATTCAAGGAAAACAATAACTTAAGAGGACAATCTTTATGAGCCAAGTTGAGAGGTATGTGATGGATGCAACAACAAAAATATGGACAAATAACAGTCTTTAATGAGCATGCCTGAAAGGTAATAATAAATTTTTCATCTTTGAAAAATTCTTCCAGTGCTTTTGAAACTCTGCTTTGTGGAAAACACTGGGTCAGGAAAATGCTAATTTGTGCTCCGTGAATAATGATTCTGTTGTCAAATAAGCTTGGAAAAATTCTAAATACTGCACTTACGCTTGGAAATTCATGATAACATTAGTACATTAAAGATTGAAAAAATCTAAATGAAAACACAATCTTAAATTTTGTTTAAGGGGAGGCAAACTGGTGCAGAATACATTTTTTCTTCACCTTTAAACCTTTTCTGCTTACTATTAGCTTGTGAATTTCTATTCTTTGGCCACATCAGTTCTATGTCCTCAGTGACATCTTGTTAAAAGCACTGCACGTTGGCAGGATAACATCAGCAAGATGGTGGAACTGGAAACTCTTGACTTTCCTTCCTCCCAGAGATGCACCGAATATGCAGCTACCCATGGATGAATTTTCTCTGAGAGAAATCCCAAAACACGAATTCAGTGACTCCTATGAATCGGATGACGGAAAATATCCACATCAAAATGGATAGGAAAAGCTGAGACACACACTCATGCCATAAACCCCACCCCTGGCACAGTACCTTACAGTTGGGTGGGAACCACCACATCCGTCCCTCCCTGAGGAATGAAGGGTTTAGACCATGTGTCAACTGCCCCAACTTAGCTCTGAGAAACAATGGGGCTCAGCATTCATTAGTCCCCCAGGAACACATTTAGCAAACAGGTGGTTTTTAAATGGTTGTGGACAGTTGCTTGGAGCACCGGTCTATAAGGAGGTTAAAACATCCGCAGGCAATTGGAAATGTGGTACCTGTTCATTCTGTTTTCCACTACCCAAGGGAGAATTGCGCAATGTGCATTGTTCCCACTTCTGCCGAAGTAGATAGTGCCCCCTGGTGGAAATTAAAACGAAATGCCTTTCTTGCTGGTGTCAACCTACTATAACTACATTCTCCGCTAGCCACTTGTGGCTACTTAATTTTAATTTCTTATAAATTAAATACAATATTAAATTCTATTTCTCAGCTTCACCAGCCACGTTTGAAGTGCTCAACAGCCCCATGTGTCTAACGACTACTGTACTGGGTAGCACAGATATAGAACATTTCCATCATTGGACATCACATGGTATTAGGCTGTGCCACTAATCCTGAGCCAACCAGCTGACATGCCTGAAGTTTATTGTCCTAGTCAACCGAAATTTCCAAGCCACTAAAATACATGGCGTTGCGCTTTTTACCGGGAATGAGTGATTTACTTTGTTGTCTAATTTTTTGTATCTTCGAAATACCTTTCTAAAAGTACTCAGTTTCAGAAAAATCACAATTGCAATCATTTTAGCTTTAAATAAGCAAAATGTTACAAGTACTGTTTTTTAGCATAAATAGACATACTATTTTTTTTTACTAGAATAAAAATTCTACCCCCACTAAATAATATCAAACAATTTTTAAGAGAATTTTGGCTTGAAGTAGTAGTATATTTTTAGCTTCTGTTTATTCTCCATCCTACCCCTTTCTGTTTGGGTTCTGTCTTCCTCAGTGACAGAAAGGAGTAGGATGCTTTACTAAGGTTTCAGGCTTTTATTATTTCTAGGACTCCAAATTATTCACTAAAGCTATTTTAAAGCATGTTTTTTTGTTTGTTTTTAAAGATTTTTATTGGGGAATTGAGGGATGGGAACAGTGCTGGGGAATTGGGGGAAGGGGAACAGACAAGTTGCTGTCCTTTTGTTCTTCAGTCTAGTTGTGGAGAATGTTGCTTCACTGGCCCAAGTTGGCACCATCATTGCGCTCTTCCCGGGCGAGGCAGATCAGTCGCCGGCTTCTGGACGGCTGCTCGTTGTGGCTGCTGGCCACTCACGCTGGCTGCTGGCTACACATGGTATCCCATGGCAACCCACTGCAGCAGGGGCTGCAGTCTGCGGCGACTCACGGCAGCCCAGCTCCAGGTTGAGCTGTTGTTCACCATCTTAGCTGTAGAGGGCACAGTGTCACTGGCCCTCATGTGGGATCCAAACCGGGGCCCTGCTGTTCAGAGCTGGTGTCCCAAGCCAGCTCTTAACCAACGTGCCACTCGACCGGCCCAGGAAAGCATGTTTTGTCATAGACAATCTATGGCATTTCCCCAGCCCTGAGTAATAGCACAAGAAAACCAATGAGGATTCATAAATATTTATTTTATTTATGCTGGTGATGACCATACCAGTAGGAAGAAAAAACAAGTAGGCACCCATGCCCCAGAAATTCTCATCAATTAAAATCCTCTTTCATTGGCTATTATAACCATTCTTTTAAAATCCCAGTAACCATCTTTTCCATATACTTCTTTCAAAATCAACCTTAAATCTTCCCTCTCTCTTGTAATAAAAAAAATAGTAAGAGTGTAGACTCTTTTTCTCATGCTTTTTCCTTGAAGTGTCTTGCTGACTAAGATATATTTTTCATACTTACGTTAAGTTACCCCTTTCTACTGAATCTATTCATTCTATTTCTACCCTAAAAGACAACATACAAAATATTCCCAACAACATATAGCCACATAATTATATGTTTTACATACTGAACCTTTTACAAAATACCTTTTCTATATATATATTTATTAACCTAATGATTTCTTCCTATTTATGTTTTCTTTTTTCTCTTGCCAGCACTTTGAGAACTAGCCTTCTTGATCATGCCTTGGAGAAAATGAACTTAATTGAACTTAAAAAACTTAAATTGAACTTAAAAAACTTAAATTGAACTTAAAAAATGAACTTAAATGAACTTAAAAAAAAGCTTAATTTTTGATCTCTAAATTAAGTCAAACGTCTGACAAATAAATGTAACACTTTGCAGTTTGGTCTCCAAAAGTTACCTGTACGTACGAGTATGTGCAGAAAGGTCCAGAGTGTCATGGCTCTGTACATGAAATTGTGAAAAGTATTTAGTAGTTTTAATTTCTCTTGATTTTAAGATATGCTGGCAATGTAACAGTACAATAGGTATCAGCTAGGGTGACTACCTGACTACCCTCTCTTCTTTCTGGGAACAACAATAATACACAGGGCTAGACCTTTGTTGGTCATGTCCAAACTAAATTACCTGTAGCCAGCTGGCCCTGGTGGCTCCTGATAAAGACTGGCCAGCCACAGTCTGTTTCCAAGATTTGTCACCTGAAACAACAGAAAGAGACTTGGTGTTTTCTGTTATTGAGATGTGAGATATGGTACCTCTTTGTACCTATATTTCCTGGCGTTAGAGTTCTGGAAAGATTCAGCTTGGAAGGAACTATTAATAGTTTTTGTTCTAGTTGTCACTCAAGACTTTTTGCCCTTTCTGTGAGGTTAAACAAGATTTTTAATACCAGTTATTGTCCTCTGTACAAACTTCTTTCAAAATCCTTTTCTTTACTCTTTATCATTAAATATCCCTTATCTTTTCAATTACTTTCTTTTTGCTTAAGCTCACTTCAGCTGGCTTTCAATCACTTGCAGCTAAAGTTGAGACCAAATGTTGTTGTCAAAGGAACTAATGCAATCTTAGTCTACAATATTATTATAAGAATTTACAACAAGATAAATGCTACTGATTTTATTCTCAACTGTAACATTGTATTGATTCTGGATAGTGAAGATATTCAAAGTCACATCAAATAAAAGGAGGTTGAAGGAATTGGAAATTTAATTTAGAGAATAGGAGACTCCACTGGGACAATGACAGCCTGCTATATGGCTATTGAATTTATTTCATATGATTTCAAAGGACCCTAAATTACTGAAAATTAGCATGATTTCCATGTCTATATCTCCTCTTTAGAATACCTTCTTGGTGGTTCATATCTGACATATTCCTGACACATCCAGGGATTCAACAATTATTCAATGAATAGCCACTGTGTACCCAATAGGTGCTAACCACTGTGCTAGGAACTTGTGTTTTAACAATGAGAAGAGATTTTTCTCTTCCCTCATGACATTAAGGAATTCATTGAGAATTTAAGTGCCACTTGAAACATTCTATTTTCAGACAATTCAGAAAATTCTCTTCTGGGACCAATGGAAAGAAATTGTGGGATTATGTGATTCATTTGAGGTGTTTGAAAATGGCCAGATCTGAATGAGAGTAGATATTTAGATACATTTAGATAACTTTCCAGTTCTGAGGTGATATGAGAATAAGGACACCCTTGATACCCGTGGTGTCCAGTCTTTGGACTGCTGACCTCAAGGGAGCTAAGGAATTATTTCAGAGAGTTCAGGAATCTGTGTGTGCTTCAATAATTGTTTTAAATTGAATAGTATTATTGTCACTACTGTCATGTAAGTAGCCATTGAAATTTTTATTCATTCAGATGTTTATCCATTCAATATGTATCAGTGACCAGCAGGTCTCAGGGACTGTACTAAAAGCTCGGGTGTGTGTTGTGGGGTGGTAGGCAGAGAGGAAACTGAAAGAAAAATATTTGGGAAAATTGGAAATTGCTGTTTTGTGCTACTTTCAATGATACTCAGCTTTAATTACTTTATGCTTTTATCAGATGAACAAATGGCAAATCCATGATTCTGTTTGCTTTTTTTTTTCACATGCAAAGTTAATATACAAGTTATTAGGATATAAACAACACTCTACAAGCTATGCGATCCAGGACAATTTAAACATTTAAGAATTTTATCCTGAACTGTGAATAAAATTTAGTTTGACGAAAAGCCACATTATTTTGCTATGTTCACACACAAAAATAATTTATTTTTTTTCATGGCAGTTAATTTTAAAATGAAACAGTTAAAAATTTAAAAATATAATGAGATGTCTGTTCCATAGTAGGACTACAAGAACAGACCATAAAGAGGGAGATTTTTAAAGTTCTAGTAACCTGTCCTTGGAATTCTGTAGTTGCTAATAATTTTGAGACACCCTGGAATCCTAGGACATGAATTATCAGCATGAGAAAAAGAAAGACTGAGCTCCATTCTTTGCCCTTTCCTTTACACGGTGCTAATATGTGAGGTCAAGACTATAAAGGCCCATTAGCCAAGTTGTATCCTAAAATTAAGGTAATTAAAATTCATAAATGGTGCTATCTTAGTGCTACACTGTGGACATAACAGCAATGCCTTTTTCCAGCATTCCCAGTTATGTCGATAAAATCAGTATCTAACAGATGATATCTATGAAGGTCAGGTTAAAAGATAGAATGTCTTCTAGGCTATAAACAAATAAAGAAGGACCTGACAGTATTAATATACTTAAAGGAAAGATGTATCAAAAGAATGGAAGTCAGCATGAAATATGATAAACATGGAGTCAAAGAGGAAGATTTTAGCTCCATTTATCCAGCGTTGTCTAGGAAATGGAGAGAGACTGAATCTGAGGGAGAAGCACTAAAACTGGAGAAATACCAAAATGTTCATTACTTTTATATCTATTGTGGGATAGAGATTTTTTTAATTAGGTTTTATCATTACTTGAATGAAATCTCTCTCTGGTTTATACAGTTTCTGTGCTTGCCAAGTAATTTTTAATTTCTAAATTTGCCTCTTGATTAACCAGCTGCCAAGAAACAGACACAGTATCCTATTCATGGTGGCGGTATACACTTCATTGTAAACTAATATATTTTCATGGGGTTAGAGCTGATCAGCGCCTCATAGCCATAGTTTTTACTCGAAATTAGTAAATTTGACCTTCTGGCATATATATCATTTATTGGGAATTCGAGGTCCACCAGCTTGGATTCATGGATGAAATCAAATCAGAAAAGGAGACCACAACCTTGGACAATGATGTTATTTCATGAGACTGCCTAAATAACTGGTTCTTAACCCCTAGTAAACTCTCTTCTGCCTACTTCCAAAGTGGTCCTTAGACCTAAACTTAAGCCAGATCATTGGAAAAGAGGAAGAGTAGCCTCTCTTGTTAGTTTCTTGCCAAAAACAAAGCAAAAACTAAAAAAAGATTCCTCTGTCCAGTATATGGGTTTTATCTTCACCTTACCTATGAAACTGTTATCTATCTATGCATAGGTGGTTCAATATGGTATGTATCGCATAGAGAATTCCATTTGTGCTTTATAGATGTCAATTAAAAACTCCCAGATTTCAAACATTTACTTTTAGTGAATTTTAGGAATTTTGTTGTTGTTAACATTCTAAGTGGTTTGATTAGGGGAATTAGGAACAAGAGTAAACATGTTTTGAGGATCTTTTTCAGGCTTAACTCAGCTGCAAATCTGGTTTAAGTTGTATGATTAAAATACATTATCTATAAACTAAACTTGGGCTATGACAAAATATGTTGGATTTAATGACACATCTGTAAATAACTTTTAATTTTAAACAGTTAATACGCAGGATGAGGAGTCCAGTACAGAGTAAGTTGCATGGATCAAGACATATAAGGGTGTTCTTTTATTTTTTTTTGAATGCTTGGCATATGATGAGAGGGAAGATTAAAGGCACAAAAAATTCATATCAGTTAGAAGCTTCAGGTATCTCACAATATCTAGGTGGGGTAAAAATGGTAATAACCCACTGATTACACATTCAGAAGAAAACCACATTGTTCAATAGAAAAACTCATTTCCTGGAATTGGAATTATTGTCAAATATCTTTAATGGACTTCATTTTCAGAAATGCAAAATGCTTTTTGTTTATTTCTGATTATAAAAATAATGGGATTGATGGGAAAGATGCTGTATAAGTGCACATTTATCCACGCCTAATATTTGCTGAAAGGAAGCAAAGAACCAAAAAAGAAAAGTTCATTAATGCTGAAACTAGAGCAGGCTTCATCTTCATAATACAATGTCTGAATAAAGGATGCCTAAGGTGGGCAAATGGTTCCCCTGCTCATGAACATGGTTAGCCAGACTGTGGGAATTGGGCAGAGATGGTGCCAAAGAATCCCAGCAGTACTTCTCAACCAGCTAAAGAAGTAGATGCTGGTGGTTTGAGCGGGCTGCAGGAAGGATGGCAGACATCTTTATTGGAGGGGAGGAGATGCTGGAAGAGAAACTGTATGGCTACATAGCACCATTCTGTTTCTCTGACCTAACTTGCTAAGGAGTAGAGATCTATAGATGAACCGTTATTGGAGCTGTGAGCCAGAAATGATAGTCTTGACTCACAAAATTAAGTGTGCACTAACCCTTTAAAGGTAAGTCTCAATACTGAAAATATTGGGTTGTCGGAAAAGTCATGACGTATTTTGTCTGTGTTTTTCAAAGGTCATTTATTTACATAAAGAACAAAGATCAATCAGATATATATTGCCCATTTTGTTTGATAGCCTTTTGCCATCTTCCAGTGAGGTTCATAATTCCTCGTTCATAGAAGGACCTGTCTTTATTTGTGAAAAACTGAACAAGGTGCTGATTTACGGCCTCATCTGAATTGAACATTATACCATGCAAGGAATTTTGAAGAGAGCAAAACAAGTGGAAGTCTGATGGCACAAGGTCAGGCGAGGATGGTGGGTGTGGCAACACATCCCATCCAAGCTCCAACAATTTTTGATGGGTGATCAAACTTGTGTGTGGTCTTGCGTTGTTGCGATGGAACACAACTCCTTTACAATTAATAAGCTCTGGATGTTTCTGGATGATGGGTTCATTCAAACTGTCCAATTGCTGACAGTACACAGTTGAATTGATTGTTTGGTTCCTTGGTAGGAGCTCGAAAAACACGACACCTTTAAAATCCTACCACACTGAGAGTATAACCTTCCCATGATGAATGTCTGCCATTGATGTCATTTGAGGCAGATCATCACTTCAGGACCAAGACCGTTTGCACACCACATTGTTGTAAACAATCCACTTCTCATCACCAGTTATCAGTCGCTTCAAAAAAGGATTGTTTTCCTCATGTTTAATGAGCATATTGCAGATGTTTATACGCGCCGTCAAATGAACTTCTTTGAGTTCCTGTGGAACCCAAATATCGAGCTTGCTTACGTATCCCAGCTTCTTCAGGTGGTTGTGAACGCTTGAATGATGGATGTTCAATGTTTTTGCAATCTCTCTGTGTCATGTAACATGGGTTTGACTCTATCAATGCCTTTATTTTGTCATCATCAACCTCGGTGATCCTCCCTGACTGAAAAGTGTCGTTGAGATCAAAATCACCAGCATGGAATTTCGTGAACCATTGTTGGCACTGACGTTCTTGTAGAGCATTGTCACCGTAAACATTATGCAACTTCTCACAAACTTGACGTGCGTTCTTCCTTTTATGGAAGTAAAACAGTAAGATATGGCAAAAATGCACAATTTGGTCTTCCATCTTCAACTTGTAAAATCTCCAAAACTCAACCAAATCGCTCAATTTTTTTTCAGAATGAAGCTGGAACTGTCAGCTGTCAAATGATATGGCAATAATATAGATGTGAATGACTCTAGTACTTCCAAAAATGAACTAGTGCCACCTGTCACAAACATGTGTCATGGCTTTTCCGACAACCCAATAGGTTCTATGTCAGGAACAGGAAAGTCAGTGCAAATGTAAGGGGTGCCCCTCCTTCATATAATGGTGAATAGCACAAAATACATGACCGTGAGAGATTTTCAGCAAGTTCAGAAAGAAAATGCAGAGTCAAATTTCTCAGACTATAGTTGTACATAGTTGTGCAGGCAGCTAAATAGCAGAAAAGAGAGTATTTACTGTAAAATCCATCCCTTTAGCTCTAGTGCTAATTAAAAAATGAAAATAACGTTTGAGTAAATATGCTTGAGGAAGGAAGGTCAAGGAGATTCTATTCTTACTAATCTGGGACAAATATTAGACCTACATTGAAAAGATAAATATGCAGGAAAACACCACTATGCAAATAAGCATTTTGTAGCAAAAAGGATTAAAGGGACATTTTATTCAACAGATGAATGAAAATAACATTTTGGAACATTCACTCTAGGAAACAAAGAATTTTAACTGCAACCATTTTGTGCTTTTAAGGAAATTAAAACGGATTCAAGCAGGAGATTTTACAATAGAGTGAGATGTAAAAGCTACTGCAATAATTAAGGTAAGAAAAAAAGAAAGAAAAAGATAACCTTCTAGACATAAATAATACTATACCAATGTTGATTTCCTATTTTTGATATACTACATTTATGTAAGTTATTAACATATACCTGAATGATAAACAATGTGTCTAGAACACTGGGATATAGTAGGTACTCAATAAATATTTGTTAAATCAATCAATCAATTTTATCCATAGTTGTGTGGCATAGTGGTAGAGTGGTCATTAGAATTACACAGGAGCTATTTAAAAATGCTGAAATCTAGGTTCCCCCTTATATCTATTCAATTAGAGTCTCTGAGAAATGATAGAAATTGGTAACACAATAGTAATGACAGACTTCAACATGTCTTAGTCCTTGACAGATTACACACATAAGAAAAGCTTGTAGAAGATATTAATCATATAATCAACACACTTAATCAATAGAGTGATTTTTCAACATTTTTAAAGCTGTGGAATTTTTTCTTCAAAATACATTTTATGTAGATTTTCAAGGATTAAGAGAGGCAGTTCTGGATCCTCAAATCCAAGAAGCAAATAGGACACCTAATTACCTCAATCCCAACAGGCCTTCTCCAAAGCACATTGTATTGAAGCTGTCAAAAAAATAAATAAATAAATAAAAAAGAAAAAAAGAAAGAAAGAAAGGGAAAAAGAGAGGCAGTTCTGATACTTGTCATGTGGCTATTGATCTAGCAAATGCATTTTTTTCCATACCCATAAGTAAGGAGCCTCAGAAGCCGTTTTCATTCATTTGGGATGAACAATAGTTCACATTTATGAACTTGCTCTATGGTTTGTGCCTGCCCTGTCTCACAATTTACTTGGTAGTATAAAGGGACTTTGATCATCTGAACCTTCTGCAAAACATCATATTGGTTTGCTCTCCTGATGACATCATGTGATTTGGCCCTGATGAGCAGGAACTAGTCAGTGCTCCAAATGCCCATGTACGACACATGTGCTCCAGAGGTGGGAGATAACACTCTATAAACACCCAGGGGATTGCCACATTGGTGACATTTTAAAAGTCTAATGATCTGATACAGACTTTGGCATCAGAAAGAATTGGCTCAAGTTCATGTTCTCTTCCTTGCTAGCTATGCATCTTTGATAAGTTCCTAACCTTTTAAGTCCAAACAAGGTTTACACGATTCAATTTAGGAAGTTCTTAGAGTGGTGCCTGGCATACGTTTAATTAATGCACAGGATAATCTTCTTCTTATTATTACTTATTTTAGGGACCAGAATCTTGACTGGACTTGTTATTTAGATGCAGCCAGTCCAGAAATCTATTTACAATAATGTATGGTAGCGTTCTTTAATTCAGAATTATAGAATAATAAAAAAGACTAAACTAAGACTATCTAAGCCCACATTATGGAAAAGGGAACTGGAGTGAGTTTAGGTATATGGATGACTTCAGGGTAATTTGCTTTTATTATTTATTATTATTTAAAATTGAATTTATGATTGGCCATGCATCTTTTCAGGAAGAATGGAGCATTGACCTCCCTGTTCCTCCTTCCTCCTTTCTCCTCATAGCAGGAGCAGTGAAATATCTGATGGATGTAATTTATGAGAATTATAACAATAGTCAGATTACTTTAA
The DNA here is from genome assembly GCF_001890085.2 of Hipposideros armiger. Classification (NCBI taxonomy): domain Eukaryota; kingdom Metazoa; phylum Chordata; class Mammalia; order Chiroptera; family Hipposideridae; genus Hipposideros; species Hipposideros armiger. Next base: position 2,813,786 of record NW_017731531.1, on the reverse strand, counting down.
TAGGGTCATTGCAATAAAAAGTAGGTTTGTCTCTCTTCCGCTCTTGGGTTCCTTGCTGCTAAGGAGTCTGCTTGGGCGAAGGATGCTGGGTCCCGCCTGAGAAAAGCAGATGAGGTTTCTGCTCTCTGGTTTTGGCTTCTTCACCTGTGTCTGGACAGTTGAGTCTGGTTAACCCTTCATCTCCAAGTCAGGAGAAAGGTTTATTTTGGTCTCTGATCTAAACCACTTTCTCCAATCTTTTTAAAAAGCTGATTGACATTTTGACTTAACTCTGATGTTAACCTGTAACAGTGGTTACTACACAATGAGATTTTGATATTCATTTTTCATTTTTTTAGCCACTGATTGATCATTCATTAACTTATTCACCTCCTCACACATTAGACATCCATATAGAGATGCTGAGGGGGGCAGCCTGGAGTTAAGAGAGAAAAGTTGGCATGGAGTTTTCCTTTCCAGGTTATGATTCTTTTGAATCATGCTTTCTTGCTGGGAGGCAGTGAAGAGCGTTGGGTCTATAGTTTGATGATGTGGGCTCAAGTCTGGCTCCAGGACTCGCCAGCTCTGTGCTCTTGGGCAATTCTTTAACTTCTCTGTGGCTTAATTTTGTCATGAGTAAAATGGGAAATAATTATGTAACTCATAGAATTGTTGTGAGAGTGGAATGAGTTCATCCCTCTCACGATCTTGGCAGCGTGCCTGACATGAAGTAAGTATTTAAAACAAAAATTTAAAAAAGTTATAACAGCAGTAGCTAACACTTACGTAGCCCTCACTTTATGCCGGGCACTCTTCTAAGAACGTGATGTATATTAACACATTTTATCACTCACAACACCCTAGGAGGCAGATACTATTACCTCATAATAGCCTGCAGATGGCATGGAAGGTTAAGTTATGCAGCTAGCAGGTGAGTTGGGGCTTAATTCGAAACAATCTGGCTCCAGCGTCCATGCATTCTGGACTCGCAGAACTTTCAGAACATGTTAGCTCTGGGTATTGTTTCCCTGGGTTTTTCCATCCTTATATTAGGGCATCCATTCTTAATCTGCTTACGGACCTGTTCAAAGTTCCCTTAGAATCCATATTTATCCATTTTACTTCTAAGTGTGGCTACCTCTAATACACTTTTCAAAGTATAAATTCTGATTGACCTAGAAATGACCTGTCTCTCTACTTGCCAGGTCCTGTTGCTTCCTGTCCTTCTCTAATTTGAGCACGCTATCTTCTGTATCTGGCTGATCAGCATTCTGCCCTTGCAGTAGCAACACAGGGATTCAATTCTTGCTTTAGTGCAAAGAGTCGATTCCTGGTTGAGATTCTGACTCCCGTGGCTGCTGCCACTTGGGGGCATTCTTGTTTTACCATTTCATGTCCGTTTTTATGTGGACAATAGTTGCATAGCTAAATGGCAATTCAAACACTTAGGTTTACTTTTGTCACATCGCACACATTATATATTATTTCTAACATATTTATAAGATCCATATCCAGTATCTTATTAGATAAAATATAATATTTTAATAATTTAGAAATTTTTTTGTAATTGCTAAGTTTTATCTTCACTTGTTTCTTCTTTGATGCTTTTTTTCTCTTATGTAGAGCTGAGTTGCTGACCTATATCATTTTCTTTTTCTCTCTAAAGAACTTTTTTAAACATTTCTTGTAATGCGGGTCCATTGGCAACAAATTCCCTCAGTTTTGTCTGAGAAAGTCTTTATTTCTCCTTCACTTTTGGAGGATAATTTTGCAGGGTACAGGTTGAGTTTTCTTTCTCTCAACATTTTAAATATTTCATTTCCCTCTCTTCTTGCTTGCATGGTTTCTAAGAAGTCAAGTGTAATTCTTATCTTTGTTCTTCTATAGGTGTGTGTTTTTTTCCTCTGGATTCTTTTAGAATTTTTTTTTAATTTTTGATTTTCTGTAGTTTGAAAAAGATATGCTTAGGTGTAGGGGTTTTTTGTTGTTGTTGTGTGTTTGTATTTTTTTCTTCTTCATTTATTCTGCTTAGTGTTCTCTGAGATTCCTGGATCTGTGGTTTGGTGTCTGACATTAATTTGGAAAAATTCTCAGTCATTATTCTTTCAGATATTTCTTCTGCTCCTTTCTCTTTCTTCCTCTTGTGGTATTCTCATTATGCATATGTTATACCTTTTGTAGCTGTCACGTTGTCCCTGAATATTCTCATTTGTTTTTTCCAGTCTGTTCTCTTTGCTTTTCAGTTTTGGAGGTTTCTGTTAACAAATCCTCAAATTCTGGAATTTCCTCAGCTATGTCTGTTCAACTAACAAGTCCATTAAATGCATTCTGTATTTTGCGAACAGAGGTTTTGATCTCTAGCATTTCTTTTGATTCTTTCTTAGGATTTCCACCTCTCTGCTTACATTACCCATCTGTTCTTGCATGCTGCTTTCTCAACTAGAACTCTTAGCATATTCATCATAGTTGTTTTAAATTTCCAGTCTGATAATTCCAATATCCCCCTATGTCTACTTCTGATGCTTGCTCTGTCTAGTCACATTATGTTTTTTGCCTTTTAGTATGCCTTGTAATTTTTTTCTTGATAGCTGAACGTGATGTACTAAAAGGAACTTCTGTAAATAAGCCTTTAGTAATGTGGTGAGGTGTGGGGGAAGGGGAAGTGTTTCATAGTCCCATAATTAGGCCTCAAGCTTTTAGTGAGCCTGTGAGCTTCACAAGTGTTTCTGAATTTCTTACCGGCCCTCCCCCTCCTCCGCCCCCGCCCCCCCAGCTTAGGTGGGAGAGGATGACTGAAGTGAAAGGCTAGAGCTGACTGTAGTTGGAAGTTTCCTTTCCTCCAGGTCAGTTAGGTTCTGATAATAGCCCAGCAGACTGGGTTCTGGTTAAATAGATTCTCCTGAGGGCAGTCTTTGTTAAGAAAAACAGAATCATCTGGGCATTTCAAATTGGTTCTGTTTCCCCTCCCCACTGCCGGAAGCACAAGGGGATTTTCCTTCATTATTAACTGTGAGAGCTCGGAAGAGTTCCTGAAAGTAAATCTCACAAAATTGCCCCTTCTGCCTCCATGACAGGGTTACCCTGGAGTTTTTAGATCTCGGAGTTGTCTTGTCCATAGGGAACCTCCAGCAAGCCCTCAGTTACAGTTCAGGCTTTTCTCAGTGACTTCAGGCAAACTCCCAGGTGTGGCACTCATTGTCCTGGCTTAAGTCATGTGTCCATCTCTGAAGCAATCACTGTTTTAAGAGAGATTGGAACTCCTACTGGTCAGCCTGAGGTATACACCTACTCCATAACCAAGATGTGAGATCTGTTTTCCAAACTACACATAGATTAAAAATGGAGCAGAGATGATTCTCCAAAAAGCTGCTGGTCAGATTGGAGGTGATGGTTCCCCTGGGACAAGGCTCATCTGTGGGCACTGGCTGCAGCATCAGACATCACTGAGTGAGTACAATATGGGAGTGATGGTGGATACCCTGTGGTGACTAATAGGTCTTATTTGTGAACATTCATGAGAAAGCCCCCACCCCAGAATCCCAGCAAGACCATGCTCAGGGCAGATACTATTGGAGGCAAGTGAAATTGTCATTAACAGATAAAGAGCCTGTGAAACATGAGTTACATGGGTGAAATTATAAATGCAAATTGAAGTGGGAATTCAAAGTCAGACATTGTACAGCAGGGCTTACAAGGGAATTGATTTGTGTCAAAAGTTTCATTTTTAATGTTTGTCTACATGATGCAGCTCATTTTATATTCTATACACTGCTGTTTGGGAAGATGGAAGCTGATTTCTCATGGTAGAAAGGGGCAAATTAGTGGGGGAGGAGAATGGGGGAATGTGGAGGGTAGCTGGGGAGAAGAGGAGTGGAAAAATGGTGTGTATTTAGATCTAACTTAGTTGTCAGATTCATTAATTTTTATGAATGAATGTTACACAGTAATAAAAAGTTTAAAATGTTAGTCTTTAGATTGTTGGCTCATCCTTAATAGTTTCCCCATGAATTGTCCATAGGCCAAATGTTTCCGCACATTTGAAAAACTGTTCCAAACCAATATCATGTGCTTCTGCTGTTGAGATAGGGATGGGATGAAGACATTTTTGGAGAGCTTAATCTTTGAGGGGCATGCAGAAAGTCAGCGACTACGATTTGATCTCCAAACAGGATGTCAACAGCATGTGCTGTTGTTATACAACCATATGTTATACCATGCTGAAAGCCTCGGGATAACTTAGCAAACTTTAGGAATTTTAAAAAATTTAAAGAATGGACTTTTGAGATAGATATAGAGACCTGTTTCCATCTCTTTCTAGGATCAATTATAAATTCAACATTTTAAAGAAGGATCAAGAAACTCTTTCTAGCACTATTTGCTGGGCTCTTTTGGGCACTGAAATAGATACACTTCCCTACCCCCTTTTTTTTTAAGATTTTTATTAGGGAATTGGGGGGATGGGAACAGTGCTGGGGAATTGGGGGAAGGGGAACAGAAAGTTGCTGTTGTTTTGTTCTTCAGTCTAGTTGTGGAGGATGTGGCTTCACTGGCCCAAGTTGGCACCATCATTGCGCTCTTCCCGGGAGAGGCAGATCAGTCACCGGCTTCTGGACGGCCGCTCACAGCAGCTGCTGGCTACACACGGTAGCCCATGGCAACCCACTGCAGCAGGGACTGCAGCCTACGCCATCGCCGGCGATTCACAGCAGCCCAGTCCAGGTTGAGCTGTTGTTCAGCATCTTAGCTGTAGAGGGCAGTGTCACTGGCCCTCATATGTGGGATCTGAACCGGGGCCCTCTGGCGTCCCAAGCTAGTTCTTAACCATCGTGCCATTCGGCCGGCCCTTCCCTACCCTTTTTATAGGGCCCCTTTCAAGCAGTTCCATGTCAGTGGGAAGAGGAAGAAGTTTATTATCTGGGAAGATTATCTGTTAATTAGTCATGCTAGGGTAACTCTTGGATTTAATGGATCCTTTTTTAGTGTATGTCTAATTGGCTACTTCTATCATGTTTTAAACCTTTGCTGGATTTAAGAAACAGCTGGATTTGGTGAAAAGAGAATAGAAATGGAATGGAAGGATGAGTATTCCCTTCTTGGCTTTACTATGTATTAGGTGTGTATCTTTGGAAAGTTAGTTCACGTTGTACAGCCTGGATATTCTGAGCTGTAAAGCAGTATAATGGCCACTGCAGAGGCTTGCTTAGAACATGAAAGTAGGTAAAGAATTCTGCAAAGGGACTGGCACATTTTAGGAAACAGACATGGCCAAACCTGTCATGGCGTCATAGAAACAATAATTTCACATTTCAGCTGTAGTCCAGGTTCCCACATATCTCTCTGTGGCCTGGTCTATTTGATGGATTTCCACAGACCCAGTGATTTACTACAGGAAGCCCCTGAGGGTGGTGAGCTCAAAGAGGCTTTCAGGAAATACATCCACCACAGGAATCTTGTAGCCTGTACATTGCCCCAAACCTATTTAGTCAGGGTTAAAGACGCTGGACCATCAATCTGAATATAAATACACACTTCTTTTTAAAAACCCTGGAGTCAAATTACAAATTATGACCTGTAAATGAACCCAGGGCATTTATGCTGCTTCGTGGAAGATTTCCAAGATGCCATTAAAGAAGCTTACAGTTACTTATTGGTGAATTTAAGCATTACCCTCTCCCGACTCACCATGCCAATGTATAGTGCTTAAGAATTGAACTGCTTGTTCCAGATGGGCCAGCAAAAAGTACTGCAGAAACCACTCAGGGAAGGTGGTTGTAACAGTGTGTGTGATCTTATTTCAGATGGCATTTGTCTTTGTCTGTTCAGGCTGCCATAACAAAATACCATAGCCTGGGTGATTTAAATAATAGAAGTTTGCTTCTATAGTTCTGGAGGCTGGGGAGCCTAAGATTGAGATGTTGACAAGGTAGATTTCATTCTGAAGCCTCTTCTCTTGGCTTGTAGGCAAGCACCATCTTTCTGTGTCTCACATGACCTCTTCTTAATGCAGAGAGAGAGAGAGAGAAAGAGAGAGAGAGAGGGAGAGAGAGAGAGAGCACGCGCACTGGTCTCTCTTCTTATAGGGACATTAATCCCTTCATGGGGACCTCATCTAAATTAAACTACCTCCGAAGGGTCCCACTTCCAAATACCATCACATTAGGGGTTAAGGCTTCAATATATGACTTTGGCCTGGGGGGAGACCCAAACATTCAGTCTTAATAGCCTGTATCAGTGTCAAAAGATGTATAAAAATATGGCCACCAATCGAAAGACACGTAACCTCTTGAATCTGACTGTTCATCCCTCCACTGCAAAACTAATTGATTATCTCGTTAAATCAACTTCCTCCTCTCCCAACTTACCTAAGCAATTTTTTTAAAATTAAGGTTTATTGAGGTGACAATTGTTAGCAAAGGTACATAGATTTAAGGTGTACAATTCTGTAATACATCAACTATATATCACATTGTATGTTCACCACCCAGAGTCAGTTTAAAACCTGTTCTACCTTGTACCCAGAGAATTATTTTAGAATTTACCTATTACTCAACCACAAGTTACTCATCACCAAGTAGTGATTTTGACTGACAATATTACGCTAATTTTGGGGGGAAGGAAATGTGACTTTGCAATAACTAAGTATTTGTATAAATAAACAAATTCTGTAATCTGTTTGAAGTTGTGTTTTGTAGGGCTATCCCATATGAAGCCTATAAAAAGGAATAAGATACCAATTTATCAGTATTGGTTCAGCATTATCCAGGGGGCACAAAGACTGTGTCTAGCAGAGGATTCTGATCAAGGAAGAAGTATTCTTTTTTGTAGAGCAGGATCTTGCCAGGCTTTGCCAGTGATGAGATGAAATATCCCTGTTGGCCATCAAAATTCTTGCATCTCATTTTTTTCTGCTCACTAAGAAATCTCTTGATAACTAATTTAGTTCCTCGGGTGTCTTAATGAGGAAGAGTGAGCTCCAGAAAGTGACAATTATACTTATATAAATTAAAAAAAAGTAAAAATTAAAATAAATTCTGGTGCTTAGAAAGAGGAAGGCATATCTTTCGTTGTAAATTACACATATCTACCTTCAGCGAGTTCTATTCCCGGAGGGTGGGGCTGTCAGTTCTCCAAGTCTGGTTAACTCTGGGTGCATGGAAAAAATATTTTGAGTCTTTAGACTTTAAAGCTTGCAATTAGAGCCTGGATTTAGAAACTACAGCCAGATACTGACCACAGTGAGACCTTGCTAGAATTGCCAATGTATCCATGTCTCTTATATTTTCTCACTTGACAAGTCTGAAAGGGCAAGTCAATTGCCACCTGCCAGCTATTATGTTATCTTCATATACACAGGGAATGATCTCCTCCTTCCAAACTCACAAAGCAGCTCTACCCAATGCATAAACTATTTGGCAGCACACACAGTTACTGTGCCAGCATGTCATAGGATGTAAAATTGAATTGTATTTCCAGGATCTCTGATGATTTCTTCATAAGCAACATCCCACCTCCCCAAAGAGTCTGTATAACAGCCTAGTTTTAAGAGGACACATTTTATACCAAGAATCAGTGAAAGTTTTTGGAAGCTCAGAAAAAGTTGGAAGACAGTTGTGTATTCCTCCTTTGAATGCAAGTTTATACACAACACAGTTATGACACTGTGCCCAACAGGACCCGTCTCTCCAAGCACAGTCTACAGCACCTGAGCTTAGAAACTGTTCTGGGAGAATGGCTGAAAATTTTGAGGCAAATTTAGTAGACAGTGTTTTCATTCATTTATACTACAGATTAGACATCCTTGTAGTTTTCTGTCCACTAGCCATTGAATTCAGTTATTTTTGATTTGCTCTTTTTTTTGCTGGGTCTTTTTGGATTTTTTTCTATTCTGTTAACAGAATCTTGCTGTAGGTATAATTTCTGTAATTCTTCAGAGTACAGGTTACATTGAACTGCATGCATTAATATAATCCCTTAACTTTAAACAGATCTTTGTCCTTAGAACAGCTGTCTCTATGAATATTTTATTAGTGAATGTTTACTTGTAACACTTTTCCAATTCTCCTTTTATTTTAAACAACTTCGTTGATTCTCCTTTGTTACTAGATTTATGTATTTTTTTTTCTTTAAAGCTCTTGCCAGAGACCATCTTTCAGACATGCTAGGAATTTATAGGTGTAATTTCCATAGATTTTCTCTAAGAAGAGATGTCAGTGGTGTCCTATCTATGTATTATTGACATAAAATAACTCTACAAAAGCAATAATTTCTCAAATAATGGAATAGTGTTTCAAGCACAAAAAAAACCAGAATTCAGAATATGTCTTACAAATAGGTAAAAATTAGGGTGCTCCAAATACCCTTAAATATAAGTATGTTGACTGAAGCCCCAGATCTCAGGTTGCTCTCTATACTCTCCCTAAATGTTAAGCTAAAAATCCATTTTGGTGCCAACACTATTATCTGGTGATAAATGTTCATCTCTTTAAGAACTAGGCCGGCCGAGTGGCGCGATGGTTAAGAACTGGCTTGGGTTGCCAGAGGGCCCCGGTTCGGATCCCACATATGAAGCCCAGTGACACTGCCCTCTACAGCTAAGATGCTGAACAACAGCTCAACCTGGAGCTGGGCTGCTGAGAGTCACCGGTCACCGACGACAGTGTAGGCTGTAGCCCCTGTGGCAGTGGGTTGCCATGGGCTACCATTTGTAGCCAGCAGCCGCAGTGAGCAGCCGTCCAGAAGCTGGCAACCTATCTGCCTCTCCCGGGAAGAGCGCAATGATGGTGCTAACTTGGGCCAGTGCAGCAACGTCCTCCACAACTAGACTGAAGAACAAAAGGACAGCAACTTGTCTGTTCCCCTTCCCCAATTCCCCAGCACTGTTCCCATCCCCCCAATTCCCCAATTAAAAAAAAAGAGCTAGAGAGTCCTCTGAATACTTACATATTTCTGCTCAAAAGGTTGTTCAGTAGGTATATTCAAATTATTGACCCAAATGCTCATGTAGCGTTTATGACATGTCACTGCAAATTTCTCTCCAGCTTGATGTCAATTAACACCCTTTAGTTTTTGGCATTTAACCAATTGTCCTTTTGACAGTCCAAATATCTTGTGGTTCACCAGAATTTCATGAAATCCACAGCAAAACCTAAGGTTGTAGACACAGGAAGCACAAATTCTACATGTAGGTCAAGGGGAGTAATGGCGAGAGGTGCCAATCTTAATTCCACCTCTTAGCTGCATTTCCTAGATAATGAGGACATAGCACAATATATAAATTGTTGGTTTAATACATATGTTGCATCCTGAAGGACAACATCCAACTGGGCAGGGTATCCCTGAGATGAAACCTTATTTGAGTCTTTAACAGACCATTCCACCATTCCATAAATTGGATACTTCTGGGAATGAGTGTGTGGAAAGCCAATTGCTGCACTTTCTTTGCAGTAACATGGATATCTTGGTCCCAGGAAATGCTGTGTGGGACACAATATTTTTGGATCAGGCATTCTTAAGTCCATGAGAAATATTGGTGAGCGGGGAAGGCAAACTCATATCCATAGTATGTATCGATTGTGGTAAGGACAAATACCTACCCCTTCTAGGGCATATGGAGTGTACTCTGGACCCTAAAATAAGTTAACCCCATAAGATTATACCAATAAAATGAAGAAGTCACTTGATAATCACAATACCCAATTTCCTGCTGTTTTGCATCTCAGGTGGAAGAAAGCCTCAGTAACTGTGATGGCCTGCATGGGACAGGTCATCACCATCCTGCTTGCCACCTCCATGGAGTCCCTGTTGCCCTCAGATCAGTGAATAATCAAACACCAAATCCTGTTGTGAGGTCTGCTTTCCCAGAGCCACTGCTGAATCTGTCTTAGCATGGGTTTCCTAGAAAAACAAGATCTGAGGCAAAAAAATCACATCCTAACATTTTAGAGGAGGGTTTCATCTCAGGAAAGTAGAAAGGAGGGAAAATAGGAAGTGAGGCAAGGGAAGGAGGGAAATACAAGCTGGCTGAGTCGGCCACCATCTGTGGATAACAAGCTCAGCTGATTGCTTGGCCTCAAAGGATGTCTTCAGAGAGGCCAGATAAGTTCTTACTGCACCTTTGAAACAGTCCACGGTGCAAGGACTGGTGGGAGGTCAGGGAGGAAGAGGGAAAGAGAGATACATTTATTTGCTCCCACTCATCTTCTCCCATTGGTTAAGCCCATCCTTACTTCTGTTCTTCTGGGTCGTGTTGCTTCAGCTCTCCAGGCAGAGCTTGTGCTGCTCCCTTCTCAGTCATCCCTATGCCTGGGTCCAGTTGATCTGTGTGTGTGGTGGAAGAGAGGGTCAGCATTAGTGACGTGCTCTGTGGCCATAGGGAACTCTGTTAAGGCTGTGGTTATGGGTTAGGGTGGCACAAACAATGCGAATAGGCATGGTCAGAAGAATCTGGGATAATGCATAAACTGAGTCTGCTACAAGTGTGATCAGAGCATAGTGATTTGCCTCAGACCTATACTTCACTGGGCTCTTGTCTGCTTGGAAAATTCCACAGGAGTAATCAAGAATACATTTCCGGCATGAATTCTCGTAAAACATTTATACTTCTTGCTTTCCCTAGGGCACCTATCAAAATGCCTGCCATATAAAAGGCCCTGGGCAATTTTGGCTTTGGAAGCCTTATAGTTCTTGCAGAGCCATCTCCAGTGTCTGATGGACCCGACAGACAAATTACCACACTAGTCTGTGGTGTTAGGTTCACACAAAGTATACATATTAGGCAAGAAAGCGAAAAGAGAAAACAACAACAACAACAACAAAAAAACCCCAAGCACCGTTTCTGACATTTAACTTAATTACCTGGTTCGTTTCTATAACTTAAATCTCAACGTACTGGAAATGATATTTATTCGTTTTGAAAAACTTTACTGTTCTTTTTCTTTGAACATATAGGCATTTAAACTATTTTTCCTAGTTAGGAGAGGACATTTGAATTCTTAAGCCTTCTATAATTCAAAGCTGTTTTATTTTGAACTTCAAGCAAGCAGGAATACCCACTAGCTCAGATTATATGCATAGTAGGTACATTTTATGTTTAGTTTGTGGGGAAGAATGGGGGTTGGGGGTTGGTAGGAGGTAAGAGGGGTCCAAGGAGGACTAGAGCTATGTTGATTTGTATTTGAAAGTGGGGGAAGGTGGTCGTTGGGGTTTTTTTTTTAATTTCTAAAAAAATTTTTTTAATTTGTTAATTTTTTAATTTTTTATTCTTTCTTTTTTTAAACCAGGGAATCCTCCATTACAATTAATTCTGATATTAAAATTATTTACCAGTATTGATAAATTAGTTGTCTCAATCAATATTTCAGGTGCTTGAACTGTCAGTTTGTGAAATTCACCCTACTCCAGTAAGTTATATCCTTTGAGAATTCACATATCAATATAACAAAACAATTATTCATTGGGATGGTTTAGTTAAAAGTGCCAACCATCTGCAATCATTCTTATTGAATAAAGATCTTCACTATTCCTTCAGAGGTGAGGGTAGGTTTGGCTAAATAAGGGGATGCCTGCCTAGTCTACTCGGTTAGAACACTGGTGCAGGAACTAAGACCTCACTTCATTGTACTTTATTCAAATGTTATTTCTTAACAACATTTAAATGTTTTTAAAAATATATTTTTCTTAATAAGGACAACAGAATTTCATGTGGCAAGGATGAACTATATGAAAATGGGAGCTATTTACGATTTGCTTACATGTTTATGACATATATATGTTTTATAACATACTATATGTAGCTTATATGGTAAATAACCTATATTTTGTATATTATCAATATTGTCGTATGTGACGAATACCATTTAGACAATGCTACAGTGTTTAATGAGGCTAATTATGAATACTTCCTCATTAGGGCATTGGTGAAGCCCTTGACCAGAATTGTAAAAATCACAGATCCTTTCTGAACCTTGTTTGGACCTTCTTGTATTACTTTCCAGGTTAGGAATCTCCACCTGTATTCTATGCCTTAGACTGATCTCCCTCAACTACCTACTTCTTGGTACTACTGCTAACCTCTTTCTGTCTGCGGTTGCCCAAAATTCTGTCCCTAATGCAGAGAGTTTATCAGCAACAAATTTATGCAGCACAGGAGATGGGGCTTTGGACATGCTCCCCTTTAAATGTCTGGCATGTGCTCTTTGCTATGTACCTCCCCTGTGGGGTTGTTTTCACAATTCATCTTTGAGCCAGGCATTCTGGTAGGTGCTGAGAATACAGAGGGCAGTGAGATGTACCTGGGTCCTGCCCTGCCAGACCTTATACTTGAATAGATGGTATGAACAATGAAATAAGCAGTTACAGCAGTGAATGCTGGGATAGGGGAACTGTGTGGTGCCTTCGGGTTAAATAACAGCATTGGGAATCATGGCTGTCTTCTTTGCAGGATATGTGATATGTGAAGGAAGGAAGTGTAGGGTTTAACTAGAGGTGGAGCCTTTTTTAGTTCTCAGAGACTTAAGTGATTTAAAAAAGTTAGGTTAAGTGTTTCCTGAAAGAAACCCCTTTAAGATTTAAGATTAAATTTAAGATTTAATCTTAAAATTTAAGATTGTCCCGATCTGACAATAAAAGCCAGGGTGAGTGCTAGCCTCCAAGTCAGATGAGATGAACCTTTTTTTTTTTTTAAGAGTCATCCATATAAAAATTAATCAATATATCCAAAGTCAGCAAACATTTGTTAGGTGCTTGCTATATGCCAGGGACTGTTTAGGAACTTGGTTAACATTAGAAAAATGGGCAAAGGTCCTTGCCTGGAGATTTTGTGTTCTAACTGGGTGGTAGGCAGATAGGCAATAAACAATAAGCATTATAAGTGAGTAAATTATATGGTACATTAGAAGGTAGTGTTCTGCAAAAAGAGAAAGTATTGAACAGTCTAAGGAAATAGGTAGCGTGAAGGTAGGACACACTTGTCTTATTTTTTATTTTTAAATTTTTTGTAGATGAGCTTGGGTTTGAATCCTAGATCTCACAGTGATTTTTCAGGGTTTTTAGCTGTAGACAACACAATTCACTAACTCACTTAAGTGGACCAGTGTTTGTTATGGGAGATTATTTAGTTTAAAGAAACTTGGCAAAGGCCAAGGAACCAAGCTGGGTTACTACACAGCTAAGAAGACAACAGCTTGGAGACATGCTCAAGCTCACCACAGAACTATTCTAGGGGGATCCCCACTGCCTCTACTGCTGCTGCACCTATGACATTCCTGCCCCCCCCCCAGGTCCCCACAGCTGCTTCAGAAGGGACATGTGCCTCAGCCAGGTACAATCTCCGCACAGAGAGGCTCCTGCTGTTTCTTCTGCCTCTCAGTGTTGCTTGTGAGAACCTAGGCCGCACAGGGAGCCCAGTTCCAAGGGCATCTGTGTGATGTAGCTTCTAATTTTCCAGCCTCTATGATGCTGGGTATTATACCAGAAAGGAGTTGAATTGGGTGTTGAATGAGTCAGTTTTCTTTTTATATCACATCCAGTGACTAGCCATGTGACCTTGGGAAAATTGCTTAATGTTTCTTAGCTTCAGTTTTCTCATCTGTAAAATGGGGCCAGTAATGGGACATATCTCATAGGGTTGTTGTAAAGATTAATAAAATCGATAAAAATGCTGTGAAGATGAACACAATAGCTAAATGCTAGCGTGCTTTGTTTAGTTGTATGAAATTGTGAAATAAACATTGTCTTCTATTGCTGTGATGATGATGATGATGATGATGTGGCCCCTACCTCAACAACACTGCACGCCCTGGGAAATTACCAAGTCAGGCTGTCTTCGGGCACTGCTGTTGAACTACCTGTTTTGTACTGAACACATGCATGCTCCTTGGCCAAGCCCAAAGTGCATTATTCAGACAGAATAACTGAGACAGGGGGCAGAAAAGGGAGGGTGGGCAAAACTTACAAAAACCCCTGACTACCTATCTAAAATTCAAGCATGCGTTCTTTAGTCATTCAGGTCTCTTGGGTTTTGTTCTTTCAGTTCATTAAGATTTGAAACAAAAACCATTGTCAGCCTCTGCCTTGTATTTCCTGTTTGCCTATTTTAATTATGAATCCTGGTAGAATAGTCTCACTGTGGCAGAATGTATCTTAATAGTGTCTGTCCTACCGCCTTTGAGGGCGTGGAATTGTCATGCTTCTCAGGTCACTTGCCAGCTGCTCAGCTCCCATTGGAGTCCTTTTAGATCCCCTCCCTGCAGACCACCAATTTTTTTTGCTAATAATAATAACTAGGAACCGATGTTTCAGGACCCTCATCTAGTACGAACTTAGTGCTCTCCCTACTTCTCTTATGACCCAACACTTAGTACTGAGCTCCTGTGTTGGTCCCCATGAATCAGCTGCCTAGCTCTCTACTCCATTTCAGCACCTTCACAGAGAAAGAGAGGGGATTTTGGCTTCCAGTTCCCCCAATTTTCTGGTTGGGTGTTGGGGTGAGATCTGTACTCTACAACTTAAAATATTTCGGACTCTTGAGTGGTCCCTCCCCTTGTGGATTTCTCATCACTGTGTTTCACCAATGAGATCTGACCCTCAGTGCTGATTTCTTCTGGAATTTAAAATCTGGGGCAGTGTCCCCTCAGAGGCTACGAGGTTGAACAACTTAGCTCTTCTCTGCCAGTCTCTGTATTTAGGTTGTATTCCCCCAACCCCAACATAGAAGTCCTCTATCCTGAAGGTCCCAGACCAGGTCCACCAGGCTTATGACCAAAGTGAAATCTTTATGAGCACCCTATGGCAAATCTTCTGAGAATGAGATGGAAACCGTATAGCTAGCTACTTTTGGAGGAAAGGGCCAGCAAGCATGTCTGAGATCTTTGTTTGCGTCATTGGTGTGCAGGGCCAGCCCTGGCGACATCATTGTTCCGAATTTGATGTACGGGGCAATTTGTATATACAGCATCCCTTCATCTTTCATTTTCAAAAAGGATTTATTTTTATCCCCAAATATCCTTCAATTTATTTATCCTAAGGAGCCCTGCTTCTTTGGCAGGTTTCCTCTGGCTGCATTAGTTGGAAATCTCTCTGAGCACCTCTCCTTGGCTGCTGATCCTTGTCTGACTGACAGCATCTAAGAGATGACCTCTCTCCGGGAATAAGCAGAGGGATTTCTCAGGAATAACTAAAAGTCTTTTAGAAAACAAAGCCTTCTTCCAACCACTTATCATTTCCCTCTGAGTGGTCAGCGAAGAGAAATCGCTCACAGAAATGTCCCTCCTTGCCTTTGCCCTCTGTGGGCCAGCAAACTGTTTTCTGTTCATTATATAGGGGCTGTTTGGTCAGAACAGTAACTTAGAGATGTCATCTTTTCATGGAAGGGTCCCATCTTTAATATGCAGAGTAGATGGAAGGATGTAGAAATGTGAGCTCAGTGTAAGAAGATTTTTCATGGCAGTGTGAATGATGACAACATTTTTAATCGAGAAGAGCATTGCTGTGCAGGTGCCAAGAGACTCTTTCTCCAGCTGTTGGGAACTATTTCCTCCAGGACTTATCCCACTAGCTCGTCATCAGGTGAGAGTGTTTCTTGGGCATCATGCCAGTTCTTGGATGGCTGAAATACTTGCCTGGACTCTGGCTGCTCGACCCACAGTGCTCTCTGAAACAGTCACCCAGCGTGACTCACATAGAAAGCTGTTACCTCATTTTGTTGACTTACATTATGTAGGCTGAAGGTTGAGTTTAGCTGGATGAGAGGAAAAGGAGGACCAGAGATGAGGTGACTAATTGCCAATCTCAATTACCAAATGACACATGAGAACACTGAAGCTCTCAGTAAGGAAGGTATGGTGAGGGCTTTGCCCTCTACAGGATTTCTTTTGCTACAAGGTACTTGTGAGTTATAGCTGAGCTGGGGGCAGGAATGGTGAGTTCAAGGGGGTTGATGCAATGACATGAAGACTTTTTAGTAAACAACACCCAGGGGATGGGAGTGGGGAAGGGTAGGGGACCCTTCTAATTTCTACTGAATGGAAAGCAATAACTTTGAGGAATTCGTACATTGAGCAGCTGTCTTGATGTTGGTATAGCCCAGATGTGAGCTGAGCTCTACCAACCCCTTACAATCCCTTACAAGATAGAGTAGGTTCAAACACTTATTTCATGCCTTATAATCTCTAGCTTCCAGTTTTTGTATGTGCCGTCTTTGGTTTTGTGGACCTTGAGGTAAAACTCAGCCCCTTCCTTGATTTCCTCAAAAATATCCAGTATAACAAAACAGAAAAAAATATAGACAGTTTTATTAAAGATATAGAGGTAAAAGGAGGAGTCAAATCACAGTTTGCCAGGTAAATAAGCTAAATTTTCATATTAGGCATTTCTGTTCCTTTCAATTTCTTTGTCTTTCACCGCATCCTCTAACTACCAAGAAGAGTTTCGCACTTGCTGTTCACCCCTGTGGGATCTGGAGCTTCATTTGTCTTCTCTTTCTCCTTTTACCCATCCCTTTCAGACTACCCTAGGGCAACTTCAAAATTTTAAGATCTATTAGGCAGAACAATGCACTTCAACTAACTCCAGATCACAAACTTGGATGTTCAAACCCATCCAAGATCCAGCAAGGCAGCAGTGATGATGAGTAACCAAAGCAAACTAACAAACAAGCAAAAAAAGTTGTTATAACACTATTCTTCATTTAACAAATATTGCTCAGTGGTTACTATGTGCCAGGCATTAAGCACTGTCCATCTCTAGACAAAAATTTGCATAGCATATTTATCTTCTCAGGATTGGTACCTGGTGTCAACTGCAATATCACATTTTTTGCCCTTGAGTCAAAACTTTTGGTTAAGTTTGGCTCTTGAACCTAATAGTCCATTCATTCATTCAAAACAAACATCATCCCTGACTCATGCAATGTACCCACTGTGGAGAAGTAGATAACCCAGGAGAGACTGGGCTCTCACCTTGGGACTAGAGGCTACCTTTCTGAAAAGTTCTAGGGAGCTGCCATGGTTTCAGATATACTGAAGAGATGAAAAGAGATGATCACAGGAACGTGATGGCCCATAGGGAGTTAATTTGGTCCTCCAAGAGCCTTCTACAGGACTATGGCTGAGCACCTGGGGAGAAAGTTGGGGCTGCCTAGAGTTTGCTGTACTCTTCATGTCTATTTAACATGGTTGAGCTCAGGTGACTACCTATCAAACACTTTCTGCATCTCCTTAAATATCTACAATTGCTATGAGAGAGACAAATAAACATAAATATTTAAAGTGTGGGCTCCAGAGTCAGACTACTTATGCTTAAATTACATGTGACATTGGGCTAGTACTTAACTTCTGTATCCTTGGTTTTCTCAATTGGAAAGCAAAGATAACAGTACATACTGCTCAGGGTTGTTGTAAAGTGTGAAGGTTAATTTTTTGTGTCAACTTGACTAGGCCACAGGGTGCCCACATATTTGTTATACATTATTTCTGGATGTGCCTGTGAGAGTGTTTTTGGATAATATTAACATTTAAATTGGTAGACTGAGTAAAGCAAGTTGTATTCCCCAATGCTAATGGGTCTCATCCAATCCATTGACGCCTGAACAGAATAAAAGGCTGAGTAAGAAAAAATTCTCTCTCTCTGCCTGACTGTCTTTGAGCTGAAGTATCAGTCTTCTTCTGCCTTTGGACTTGGATTCAGAGTGGAACTATCTCATCTGCTCTTCTGGGTTTCCAGCTTGCTGACTGTAGATCTTGGACTTCTCAGACTCCATAATTATGTGAGCCAAATGTATATATATATATATTTTTTCCTCCCATTGAATCTATTTCTCTGGAGAACCCAGATTAATACATAGGATTATATTAAATGCTCTAAATGGAACCCTTAGCATACTGCTAAGTGTTGCAGAGTAAGCATTTAGGCACTTCTGTAGTTCTTCAAGTTTTCTTAAACACAACCTGTGTGCTGGACATGGTTCTAGGTGCTGGAGATACAGTGGTGAGCAAGGAATGCAAAGAGACTATTCTCAAGGACCTTATAGTCTAGCGAAAGAAGGCAAATAATATATAGATAGAGATAATTCAGAGATAATTTCAGAGAGTGACTAAGTTCTAAAAAGGAAGTACAACAGGCTAATATCAGAAGGAGATTGAATTAAATTCTTTAAAGAGGGTGCTCAGGCAAGGTCTTTTAAAAGTAGATGACATTTGATTTTTAAGTTTAAAACTGAAGCGTGATAAGGAGCCAGTCATCGAAAGAGTGACAGGGTATGTGAGTGTTGGGTGGGGGTAGGATGATAGAAGGGCAAGACTGACAGATAAGAAAGACTTCTCTAGATAGAGGAACCAGAGCAAAGGCTCTGGGATAGGAAAGGTATTGGTATGTTAGCTCTTGGACTTTACAAAGGTCAGTTTGGATGTATGGGTGACATGAGACTGGCATTAGAGGGTACTGGAGAGATAGGTAGGAGCTAGACCATGTCACTCTTAAAAACTATGGAAAATATTTTTCATTTTTATCCTAATTATACTAGGGAGTTGTAAGAAGAACGGTGATTCAGTCACAGAATGTGTAGATGCCTGACCACTGCACTATATACCTGAAGCTGACATAGAATAATACTGAATGTCACTATAATTTTAAAAAATTTAAAAAAGTATATATATATATATATATATAATTTCCCATGGGATGTAAAGTACAGCAGCATAGGGAATAGAGTCAGTGGAATTGTAATAGCTATATACGATGTCAGAGGGGTAGTAGATTGGGGGAGGGGGGTTATCACTTTGTGAGGGGCATAAATGTCTAACTATTACATTGTTTTGTATACCTGAAACTAATAAGAAATATTAAAATAAAAAAAGGAGAAGGGTGATTCAATATGATCTATGCTTTTAAAACATAACTCTGAGAGTTATGTAAAGAATAAATTACAGGAACAAGAGTCAAGTCTAGGAGACTGGTTAGGAGACTGCTGGAATTGTACAAGCATGAGGTGATGGAGGCTTGGACCAGGGTCTCTAGTTGCTATAGTTTGAATGTTTGTGTCCCCTCAAAATTCATATGTTGAATTCTTTGATACCCAGTGTAATGGTATTAGAAGGTGGGGCCTTTGGGAGGTGATCAGGACATGAGGGCAGAGCTTTCATGGATGAGATTAATGCCCATATAAAGGAGATCTCAGAGAGCTCCCCTGTCCCCTCTGCCATGTGAGGATAGGAGAAGTCTGCAACCCAGAAGAGGGCTTTTCCCTGACCATGCTGGCATCTTGATCTGGGCATTCCAGCCTTCAGAACTGTGAGGAATAAATTTCTTTTTAAAATAAGCTAACTGGTTTGTGTTATTTTTATTTTATTTTATTTTGTATGCAAGCAGGGTTTATTAGTGATATGCTCTCAGGGAAGAGAACGGGCCTAGCTGAGGTGGGAGAGGGGTGGGGAGAGAGAGAGAGAGAGAGAGACAGAGGCCTAGGTGAGGTGGGAGAGAGAGAGAGAGAGCAAGACAGAGAGAGACAGAGAGAGAAAGAGGGTGTAAGTGCAAGAGAGAGAGAGAGAGAGAGAGAGAGAGAGAGAGAGAGAGAGGATGCTGGTTTGTGTTATTTTGTTATGGCAGCCTGAACGGACTGAGACACTAGTGGAGATGGAGAAAATGGATGGAATAGGGATGTGTTTGGGGTATGGGGAGTAGAATTAATAGGACTTACTGAAGGATTGGAGATAGATGAAAAAAAGGAAGAATTAAGGATGAAATCTAAATTTTGAGCTGAATACAGAGTCATTGGTGCTGCCATTTACTATTATAGGTAAAAGTGGGGGACGAAAAGGTTTGGATTGAAAAAGAACCTCCAAATTCCTTTTTAGATATGGAGTGAGAGGATTATTAGACATGAAGCTGAATATGGCTTACTCAATACCCATCCAAATGCCTTCTTGCAAGCCTTCCTTTAGAAGTTAGAAAAAAAAATTTAATTAAAATTTATTGGAGTGAGAATGGTTAGTAAAATTACATAGGTTTCAAGTGTACAATTCTGTAATACATCATCTATATATCACATTGTGTGTTCACCACCCAGAGTGAGTTCTCTTTCCATCGCTGTATATTTGACTCCATTTACCCTAGTCTATCCCTCCTCCCCCTTTACCCTCTGGTAACCATTAAACTATTGTCTGCGTCTATGAGTTTTTGTTTCTTTATTTGTTTTGTGTTGTTCTTTTGTTGCTTTCAATTTGATATACCACATATCAGTGAAGTCCTATGGTTCTCAACTTTTTCTGTCTGACTTATTTTGCTTAGCATAATAATCTCAAGATTCCTCCATGTTCTTGTAAATGGCACTATTTTATCTTTTCTTATAGCAGAATAGTATCCCATTGTGTATCTATACCACATCTTCTTTATCCAGTCATCTATGGAAGGATACTTTGTTGTTTCCATGTCTTGGGCGTTGTAAATAAAGCTGCAATGAACATCGGAGTACATATATCTTTACGATAAATGTTTTCAGATTTTTTGGGTATATACCCAGGAGAGGGATTTTTATGGGTCACATGGTAATTCTACTCTTAATTTTTTGAGGAATCTTCACACGCCTTCCATAGTGGCTGCACCAATCTGCATTCCCACCAACAGTGTATGAAGGTTCCTTTTTCTCCACAGCCTCTTCAATACTTGTTATTATTTATCTTGTTGATGATAGCCATTCTAACTGGTGTGAGGTGATATCTCATTGTGGTTTTTATTTGCATTTCTCTGATGATTAGTGATGTTGGGCATCTTTTCATATGTCTATTAGCCATCTGTATGTCCTCTTTAGAGAAATGTCTATTCAGGTCCTCTGCCTAGTTTTTAATTGGATTGTTTGTTTTTTAGTTATTGAGTTATATGAGTTCCTTATAAGATACCTAGGAATAAACTTAACCAAGGATGTGAAGGACCTGTACACTGAAAACTATAAGACATTTTAAAAAGAAATTGAAGAAGACACAAAGAAATGGAAAGACATTCTGTGTTCATGAATAGGAAAAAGTAACATAGTTAAAATGGCCATATTACCCAAAGCAATATACAGATTGAATGCACTCCACATCAAAATTCCAATGGCTTTTTTTATTTTATTTTTATTTTTATTTTTTTTTTAAGATTTTTTTTTT